>NC_135344.1:43862755-44166351 GCF_023851605.1 Tamandua tetradactyla
AGAAAAAGAGTGACCCACAGAAGATGTGCTGGTAATTAAACTTAAGTGCATCCCTTAATCTCCATTCCTAAGTAAAACAAGGTTTCAACTTTCCTCTCATGCCAGAGTCCAGTGTAAGTCAGCAGAGAAGAAGATACGTCTTTGTTCCCTTCAGGGATGCAGAGCCCATGCTTCTTCCAACTGGCGATTCCACCAAGAGCTATGGCCACAACATCCACAAAAAATCCACATGATCCTCTTGGCACTTGGTGACCAATTAGTTAAGACAGCATGGACGATTGTGAAGGAGGTTTTGGGGTCAGGTCTAGAAGCAGCATATAGTACTTCCACTTATATTCCACCACCCAGAACTCAGGTGTGTGGCCATAACTAACTTTAAAGGAGGCTGGAAAACATAGTAATACTGTGTCTCCAGGAGAAAATGGAATTGTGGAGTATGGAATATATAGGATTGTCTCTTCTACACCCACAAAAGAATTTTATTTCATGTAACAGGGTGTATTAGTTAGGGTTCTCTAGAGAAACAGAATCAACAGGAAACACGTGCAAATATAAAATTTATGAAAGTGTCTCACGTGACAGTAGGAACGCAGAGTCCAAAATCCACAGGGCAGGCTGCGAAGCCGATGACTCCGATGGATGGCCTGGACGAACTCCACAGGAGAGGCTCACCAGCCAAAGCAGGAATGCCACCTGTCTCCTCTGAGTCCTCCTTAAAAGGCTTCCCATGATTGGATTTAGCATCACTAATTGCAGAAGACACTCCCCTTTGGCTGATTACAAATGGAATCAGCTGTGGATGTAGCTGACGTGATCATGACCTAATCCTATGAAATGTCCTCATTGCAACAGATAGGCCAGCGCTTGCCCAATCAGATAAACAGGTACCACAACTTGGCCAAGTTGACACCTGTCCCTAACCGTGACACAGGGAATAGAAAACAAGCATAATTTCTTATTATAAGAAGAGCAATAGGAAAGTAGGTTCAAGAAAAATTAACCTAGTGACAAAGATTTGAAGAAAAAATTAGAGGATAAAGGCCCCTAGGATTAGGGAAATCATACAAAGTTACCTTAAGTTTGATAAAAATATATTACAACCTTAACACAAATATGTGTGAGTTTATACGAAACAGAAGAGGGTGCCAGTTCCTGTGCAGTGGCCCTGTGTTTGATGGATCACTCTGGTCCTATGCCTTAGTCTTTTAGGGAAGGATAAACACCTTAAATTACATTATCCAAATTATAACTGAAGCCCCAGAAATTGCATGTGGGGCTATATTGCAATAATATGTGATATTTTTGGGGGTGGGGGCTAAGTGCTTTAAAACACTTTAATTTACACACACTTATGTGCAAATACATATATGTATACACACACATAAGTACATATATTATAAACAAAACCACACAAATATATGTGAAAACATACTATAGACTTCTATGGGTATATACAAATTTTTTTTCATAGTGGTTTCATGGTGCCGCATATGCCAATATCACAAACAAGAACATTAAATGCTTTGTTTCTTCAAGTCCTTACAATTCATGACTGATTGGATCAGGATGAGAACTTCTATCCCTTGATGCCCAGCCCAGTGCATTGCCCACTGGATTATTGTTGCAGAGGTGCCATAGGCAGGAGCATGAGCAGATCTCATTTTTAGAATGCTTAGTTCTAATTGTTTAGTATGCTTTAACTTCTATGTGTTTTATTGTGGTTATCAAACCACAGATAGAAAGATACAATACCTCAGGGGGAACATGGCATTAGGCAGTAGAGCTTAGATTTGGTATCCCATTTCTGGTTCCCTCCGCGCTTACTAAAATGTGTTGTTTTGCATAGTATAGAGATAGAGCCGTGGATTTTCTAGAAGTGGGCATGGCTTAGTGATTAAAAACAGGTATGATTTATAGCAACAGAGACCTGGGTTTATACTCTGGCTTTCTCTAGTAACCATATAACACTGGAGAAAGTAGCTAAGTGTTCTGTGCCTCAGTTTCCTCATTAGTCAAAATCCTATAACAATAGCACATCTCACGGGACAATGTTTAAAGGAGACAATACTAATAAATTCCTTGAACAAGCATAATAAATTGAAATCTTAGAAATATTAAAGACAGTTGTGTGAACTTGTGAATGTTAACAAAAATGCCTTTGAACCTCAGTGTTCTTATCTTCATGGAGTGTGGGCATGGAATAACCACTGCTTTCTGTTTCACAGGATGCCTTACCAGATACCCTATTGCAGAGGTTTTAGGAGTGTGGGCCCCATGATCATTAGCAGCAGCAGCTGGGAACTTGTCAGAAATACAAATTCCTGGGTCCCTACTAAATCAGGGAGTGAGGCCTAGCAATCCGTGTTTTAACAAGCCTTCCAAGAGATTCTGAGATTCTAAAATTTGAGAACCACTGGTCTATCGGAAAGGACAAGTGTGAGGCTTGTTCTTACAGTTTCTAATATGTATGACTTCTGACAACCTGGGAACTCTGGAAGAAGGGCCAGTGTCCCCTGAGTCCTATCTTGGTCATAGCCACTTACGTTTCAGGAAGCCTTCAGATACCTTGAATCCATTCCTACATAGACAGGAAGGTTCTCACTCCTTTTTAGAAGGTAGGACAGGTAGACAACACAGGGCTGAGAATTTGAGAGATGTGATTTTTTTTTTTTCTTGTTTCATTAAACCCACACAAGGAAGAGGAGGAAAGGAAGCCCAGCAGTTTCAAACATCAGATGGAGAATGTCCTAGGCAGACGCTCCTTTGCTCCTGACGCCATTGTCTTTGTGTATTTGTTTTGTTTAGTTTTCTTTCCTCAGCCCTTGAAAAACTCCAGGTTGTTCTCTGACAAAAAACTCCCCAGATCTCTATCCCTTCTCAAGTGTTTGTAGTGATTTGGGTAACTTCATTTGTGGTATTAGAGGGTTCTGTAAATATGTAGGGATTGAGCGCTCAAATCCAACTTTGATCCCTTTACCAGCTAACAGTTCAGACACTTCAGAAGCTGGTTTCCTTAGAGCAAGAGGACCTCACCAGAGCAAGTGCTTGTTTTTTCCCACCAGAAGCAAAAAATAATCTAACGCAGAAAGAATATGTCTCCTATTAACATGATTTAGATCCTATTCCTTGAGGAATAGTAAAGCTGGCATCATTGCACTAAGGAGTATTTTCATTTCTTATTGGGGCAATTTTGAATTTTAAAAGTCATTACATTAGTTGGGTGAAACTGAACCTGTTTGAGCCACCTGGCATGAGGTGAGCTAATCCCAAATATTATTGACCTTAATTCCCAAATCTCTTCTGTGATAGAAAAGGGAGTGAGAAGAAGGTCTTAGAATTAACTGTATTGGAATTGTTCAGGAATGGGGGCCCATGATAACTTAATGACCAGCCAGCTACACATTATGGCAGTGGCTGTTAAGTCCCCAAGGGAGATGTATGCCCAGAAGTAGAGAGGGAGAAAATGCCAACTGGCTGGGGTCTATGGCCCCAAACATCTAAATAGTCTCTTGGGACCTGAGCTGGCCCACATTGAGCCACACAATTCTTGCCTAAAGTTTGCATAACTGCTTCATTTGTCTCTCTCTCTCTCTAGGGATCAGTAGTTCTTACACTTAATTGTAGATTAGGTTTACTTGGGGAGGGGAGGTCTTATAAAATATATTTTTCCAGGATTTGAAGCCCAGAAAAGCTAACTCAGAAGATATGGTTTTAGATTCAAGAATATGAAAATGAACACATGCCCCAGTATTCTGTGAAGATAGATGGTTAGTGGGTTAGGCTACAGCCTTCCAGATTCAGGCACTAGAATAAGAAAGAAGAACAAAAGAACAAACACAATAAATGGAAAAATAATGGAAAAGAACACTTGTCCCAATAGAACCAATCAGCTTGCTCTCAGGCAGGAGGTAACCCCTGTCAGCTTCTCCACTCCAGCTGGATGTTTTCATCCCTCTCCCACCACTTTTGGCCCTGAATCCTGGAAAATCTTTGAGGGAAGGAGTCTTGAGCTCCATCTCGTGGCTAAAGGGAACTTCTATTACTGCTATTTTTATTTTGCCTGAGGAAAACTATCGAAAAAAGAAACATTTAATGAATCGTTTGGCTATCACAACTGACACATATGGAAACTTTGGGAAAAATTCTTAGAAACAAACAAAAAACATATTCATGAACCGTCCCTTATGCTGGGATCTCTAACATGCACTGGTATTGCAACATACCTAAAATCCTACACCTGTGCTCTGGTCTTCTCTTTCCTTTTGAGAAAATTTGTTTCCTTTGGTTGCATATCTTTGATTTGAATATTTTAATTTTATCTAATTAAAATAAAATGAAAGTTCCAATCCAAATACATCATCCGAGATTAAATAAGAATGAGGCTCTGAATTTTGAGCTGATGTTCTTTTTTCTTTTCTTTCTTTTTTTTTAAATAATGAACTCTTTCTTTTCTGAGGTCCCTGGAACTCTCTTCTAATGAGACACTGTGGAGATACTAGAAAGAGCATATACTTGTGTAGTCAGATACTTACACCATTAATTATGCAGGTAATGTTGAAAAGTTACAACTTTTGTATTTTCAGTTTTAATATCTGTAAAATAAAGGTTACAATTCATGTCAAGTCATGGGATTCTTTGGGGTATCAAAATGGGATAACACAGGCAGACAAAATTTAAAAATATCAAAAAATTGTATAACATTTTTATTATTAAGAAACATCTGTTTGTCTAACTAATGTTTTTCATTTATCTAAATTTTCGCTGTGCATATTTCTATTCTCTGACAACTCTTTTAGAGCTAGTAGACAGTTTTCTCACTTTAATCATACCTGGACAATCTTTTTCTTCTTCTTGCCCTGCATTCTCTTATTTATAAGACAAAAATATATTATAATAAATATATCGATCTTTTGCTACATCATTTTATTTTCTTTTTTATTGTTCTCACATGTAGGTCTTGATCCAAGACCTCATTACTGAAATACATTTGAGAAGTAGAATTCTCTTTCTGGTTGGTCCTATTTTCTCTAATAACATCCATTCTTTGACTTAGCAAGCTTTTATGGAGTCATACATAAGCTGGGCTTTGTTCTAAGGGATGAAGTTCTGAGAATAAAGTAGAACATTTGTTCTCAAGAAGTTTATTATGGAGTGGACAGTCAGTTATATAAACCAGTACTGACGCCATACATTGGGGTGTGCTATGTTATTAGGAAATACATGCTCTATGGCAAAGTGGAAGGTACCTATTACAATCCAGGAAGTCCTTCTGGATGAGGTTTAAACTGAAAATCGAAGTGGATTTTGAACCACATCTTGATAAACAGTTAGCTATGAAAAGAAGGGAGAGAGGTCATTTCAAATATAGGTATACGTCTACTCAAAGGCCTGACTCCTCAAACTGACAGTCTTGTTTGGAAAATTGCAAGTAGTTTAGTATGGCTGATAGGAGAAGGGTGCAAGTTAAAATGCAGGAGGGGATAAAGTTAGAAAGCCAGACAGAGGCTAGATTGGAGGATATGGTAATACTTTGCTTTGAAATTGTTCACACTGAAGGTAAGAGTCAAGCATTGAAGGAATTTCTGTGACATAAGATTTGAATTTAAAAGATAAATGCTTTGTCTATTTAGTTTTTATTTATTTATGGTGATACTAGTATTTAGATAATTCACCATATGCATTCCTCGTATCTTAGAGATTAGAAGCCCCTCATAGAAGTCATCTATTCAGACATCCACTTTAAAGGTTAAATGACTGGTAGTATGTTAATGTTCTGTACCCTCAGAAAAAACTGAATAAAAAATTCACATATATACAATTTTACATGCAATTTCTGAGGGATCAAGGACCTACCAGGAAAAAGATTTCAATTCTTCCCTAGCAATAAATGCTGATATAAAATAATCTTATTTTATTCCAAGAATGTCCATACATATAGCTGACCTCAACACCTCATATTTGACCTTCAATTCAATCAAAACATTTCTATTTTTTCACATGAGTTCTCAATGTAAAACATTTTCCTCTTTTTCTCTTCATTCATACAGCAAATTGGCCCATTTTATTAGCATGATTGAAGTTTTATTTCCAGGCTCAGAGTAAAAACAAAATTTAAAAAACACTCCCCCAAAAGACTTGATTTTTTAAAAAATGTGTTCTATTTTTTTTGTCCAAAAATATGTCCATTTCTTTCCAACATATCCCTGATAGGTACTGAGTTTTTCACCCTTAAATCAATTTAGCCTTAAGCTCAATTTTCCTCAGTTGAATGCTCATCTTGATAAACTCCTTAGGGCTTAGTCCCTAGAGAGTTTTGTTAAACCTAATTTTATTAAAACTTCGGATATGAAAGCCTTGTTTGCATAATTGTCTACATTAAATATTTCTACCTGTCTCTTTAGAGACTTTAGTGGCAATCTCCCCCCCGTTTTTTTGAACTTCACCATATTTTTCAAGATTTCATATTTGCTTATAAAAATAAAATATGGCATATTTTAAAATCTGAAATGAACCAAAGCTGTACATGCAATGCATTTGTGTTGGAAAGAAAACTAGGGTTATTATTTGAGTCATATTGGGTAAAAAATTTAGCCTCTTGTCTCTGTTTTACTAAACAGTCAGATTAATAGTGCCTGTCTTGTTATTTCAAACACCATTGTTGTTAATAAACAAGAAGGTAGCTATATTTGAAAATGCTTCAAAATATACAAAATATGCTGGATATTTATAAAATATTCTCTTGTTCTTCTGATACCAAGTCATGTCAACAGGAATTATTTCACAGGCTTTATCTTCCAAGTCAGCTCACAAGCAAGAATTTAGTTTAAAGCCAACATGTTCCTACCACTGTGCTAAGTGCTTTGAGATAGGAAAGGTTTTGACTTAGTTCTTGCTCACAGCAAATAGGCTGATTTGTGACTCAGTCCCTGCAGCAGACCCACTTGATAAAGGAGAAACAGAAACTGAGCTCCGACGTAAAAGGAATATGGGCCACCTCCTTACCAATGTCAATTCAGAGTCTAATACTACTCTTTGCATGGGTATTGTCACACTCTGGAAAACCAATGACTTTTCAATCTAATGCAGATTTTGGAAGTTCATAGAGAGAAGATAGGGGAAGATAATTTTCTATCCTTGCTGGGGCTGACCCCAAATCAATGAATGAGGTCCTTTCATGTGGCAGAATTCCATTCAAAGAACAGTTCCCCACAGGCAGGTCTGAGGAACTGAGCACAAAGACAATGCAACACTCTTCAACTGCTATTAGATAAGTTTTTCCTCCATGTAGGAGAAATTGAAATGGAGGTATATAGTTCTCTAGTGTTTTTCTCTTTTTCAAAATTGGAAATAATGTTGTTCCCTTGATGTATATTATAAATTGATCACAAATTAATCTGAGCAAAAATATTCAAATCACTGAAGTCAGTAATAGCTAATCATGGAGTAATTGAAAATGTTAACCTATCTAAAGACACAATGCTAAGAGTCCAGTTGGGTAGCCCCAAATGAAAGCACAGTAGGAGAGTGAAGGAGAAAATATTTAACAGTTGCTAAAATTTGCTAAGTTCTGTCTTTTGTATAAGGGTATCTGAATCTGATGCCGTTATGTATGTGCATCATATAGAATTTGTGTTTTACTTGGTCTCCCCAACCTGTAAAATGCAATCACATTAATGGTTTCAGTGTTTTCATTGTTTCTCAATCATACCTGCAGAGTCAGGAACTTGATTTCCAAATATACCACTAAGGGTACTGTTCTAGTTTGCTAGTTGCTGGAATGCAATATACCAGAAACAGAATGGCTTTTAACAAGGGGAATTTAATAAGTTGCTAGTTTACAGTTCTAAGGCCAAGAAAATGTCCCAATTAAAACAAGTCTATAGAAATGTCCAATTTAAGGCATCCAGGGAAAGATACCTTGGTTGAAGAAGGCCGATGAAGTTCAGGGTCTCTCTCTCAAGTGAGAAGGCATGTGGCGAACACAGTCAGGGCTTCTCTCTCAGCCGGAAGGGCACATGGCAAACATGGTGTTATCATCTGCTAGCTTTCTCTCCTGGCTTCTGGTTTCATGAAGCTCCTCAGGAGGCATTTTTCTTCTTCATCTCCAAAGGTCGCTGGCTGGTGGACTCTGCTCTGTGGTGCTGCAGCATTCTCTGCTCTCTCTGAATCTCTCATTCTCCAAAATATTTCCTCTTTTATAGGACTCCAGTAAACCAATCAAGACCCACTCAAATGGGTGGAGACATGTCATCCCCTAATCCAGTTTAACAACCATTCTTGACTAAATCACATCACCAGGGAGATGATCTCATTACAGTTTCAAATACACAGTATTGAATAGAGATTATTCTACCTTTAAGAAATGGGATTTATATCAAAACATGGCTTTTCTTAGGGGGCATACTTCCTTTCAAACCAGCACAGGTACTTCTGGAAGCCCACCACACTACTTGCATGTGCTTATAGATAAAAGCTTTTGGATACAACTCAGTTGTTCTGTGTTTTCAAGGTCACACCACCACTGCTGAACATACTGCCACCATCTCCCAGTACCGTGTGGCAGCCAGAGTCTGTGCTGGGAAGCACTGCACCAATATGTCCACCAGATGCCAACATTCTTTTCTAAGTTCTGAGGATGCTGCTGAGCAACATGATTTCTACTGGTCACTGCCACGTCCCCTGGACACAGCTGCTGTTGCCAAGCACAGCAATTTCTTTTTAGACACCACTACCAATTTCCCAGATTCCCAGATTCCCAGTGGATCATTGGGACAGCCTGCCATGTTACAGTCACAGTTTATAGCATGTACATATGTTTATGATAATTGCTTAATGAAATATATAGGATCTTCCTACAGAGTGCATGGCTAATCACTCTTTACGAATCCTTGCAACATCTTTATGAAGGTTCAAGTGATGTAAACCCACTAGGTTCCATTATTATTCCAAATGCTTTCTTAAGCCTTGTTTAGACCTAGATATGGTGACTTAGAATTCACATGTTTCTTTATTATAGAGATTCAGCGCAGTATAGCAGAAGCTACTTTAGACTCCTTCTACTCTGGATTCAGATTCTGGTTCCTATTCTAATTATTGTAGAACCTTGAGCAATCACTTGACCTCTCTGACTCTTCCTTTTTTTTCAGTCTGTAAAATTGGTATAATATCTACCTTAAAAGATCACTGTGAGGATTTAACAGGATCATGTCTATTTAGAAATTATTACAGTTTCTGGCTAATGGGAACAACTACATAATTGGTAGCTTTTATTATCATTATTGTTAGCTGTGTTTTCCTGAAGCATCCTAGAAGTTGTTTCTACTCCAAAGCAGAACTCTCTGGGACTTTCCAATTGTGGAGAAAAGGGAGAAGACAAGTCAATTTACACTGATGCAAGCATTAGAGACCTAAAGTACTGTTACTGTGGGGCAGCAAATAAGCAGGTTAGGTGGAAAATCCTTTGCCCTAAGAATGAGTACTAGTGGAGACTTCAGGGTTCTTGCCTTCTGGTAAGATCCACATTAATACCCCTTCTAGGGTGCCCCAACAGGAGCTTTACCCAGATGAACTTGGTCTCAGAAATCTTTTTATCCCTGGCAACCCCCTTGCATCAACCAGCACAGAAATTTTATTAGAAACTAATTACTAGTCACTTCTTATCAGCTAACAAATCGATTTGTACAATACTTTTTAAAAATTCAGGAATGCTATATGAATTTGTTGAAACAAAGAGGATTATTATCAAGTCTTATTATGCATCCTACTGGCTCTCCATTGGGCTTTAATTATTCAGTCCATGAGTAGATATTGTATAGGAAGGCAGGTCACTGAGGTTCTGCCAGTATGAGCTTTGTGTGCTTGTTCTTTCTAAACCTCTGTCAGCCACGTGGCTGCTCTTGCCTCCACGACTCAGAGCAGCGATGGTAGCTAATAGCAAACAGCTCCTCCTTCTCATCACCACCTTAAATTACCCGCCACCAAGCTCCTGCAAGTGTAGGTTATAAAGTGAGTCTCTGAGGTTAGGAGAAATTTTAAAGGTCTAGAAGAGAGTGAAGGAGATGGGTAAAAGTGAGAACTCTAAATCAGTAAAGGGATTCTGCAGGGCTGCCAGAAAATCTCCCAGCATGTTCTAGAACCAGCTGTGACAGTCCTGTGACTGTCTTAGAGGGAGGAGTCTGGAGCTCAGGCCCTGTTTGGTGTCTCTGAAACCCAAACCAATAACAATAGCTGATGGGGGAAGCAATTAGGATGAACTATGACTATAAACTTTCTTAGAAACTTCAGTATTCATCATCTTAATAATATACTTCATTATATACTTATTTATCATGTTCACTGTTTATTTTCCTTCCCTTTCACTAGAATGTAAAGATAGAAGGACAGAGCTCTTTATCTGTCCTATAACTTGATATCCATCAAATATCTAGAGATAAAGAACTCTGCATTCCAAACCCAAGGTTTATAGTTCCTGTGTCTTCATATCATAGTAGGAATCCTAGTTTTACCACTGTTGTCAAAGATTATTCCTAAATTGGGGAGTCAGTTCAACATTCTGTCTCTCTCCCACTTAGTGCGGGGGCTTGCTGAACCCTTCATCTTAATTTCTTTGGCCCCATCTTAATTATTTCCAAATATTTATATTTTTCCTATGTCTCTGAATCCCTCTTTTCTGTTCCTTATATTTGGCCATAGCATATTAATACTGAGTGGCTCTTCTGCAGAGGACAATGGCTTACAGGCTCACCACCTAGCTGTATCTTCTCTCCTAGGTGCCCACCCTGAGTTGTGCCTGATTAGGTAAAGGACGAAAAGATAGATTCTCAATGTTGATTTTTGCAGCAATTTCAGTAGACTCAGCCTGTGTTTGCTTCATCTTTCAAATGGCAGTGACCCCTTTCTATACCTTGTAGTATGCTGGGTAGGAAAAGCATTGAATTTATCTTCATCTAAGTTAGGGCTCAATTTTGCATAGAGTTAAAGTCATGCTGAACCCTTCATCCACTGAAGCTCTAATTCTAGGCACACCAGTGACTATTTCCTTGTATTTACATGTCTGGTTACTAATAGATTAGATGACAACGTCCTCCTCTGATGCTGTCCCTGAAACTAATCGTTTTTTATAATATGTTTAAATCAAAATACATTTATTGATACTTCCTCAGAATGAAAAAATAGTTTCATTCTTATCCCACCTTTGATCTTAAATTTACCATTCCTTGAAACAGTCTGAATTCCTGCCCTACCATTTTAAGTCACAGTTCTAAGATTAAATGTACATGCATTCACACATACATACACATTGCACCTCATAGATGAGAAATATTTCTTCTTCTTTTATGTTGTTTGTTATTTGCAAGTTTTGTAGGGTGGTAACACATAGCTTCATCTATATGCTCTCATTTTTTTTTCACTTTCTAGATTACTAAATGTATTTAAATGTCACATGGAATAGAAATTTTCACAACAAAGGATGAGTTTATTTTTTTACTTTAAAATATTTAAGGATCACTATTCTATGGGAGAGAAATTGTGGTGAACATTTTGCATTTTAAAAATTTTCAAAGTACCTACAAATACTGAAAATTAATTTATTTCACTAGATAGTAAATGATAAAGTAAAATAACTTCAAAAGCTTAATTTATCAGCATTGTAACTTCCAATTATAAAAACAGCATCAATTATGAAAAAGAAAGGTCTAGAGTTTAAGATGTGAGTGCATCAAGTGTTTAGAGATACTTGGAATATATGTGCCCCTCTGTGTTCTTGCCTTGCCACCAATATTTTAATTTTGAATGACTGCTATTAGCTATCTGCATCTTTACTGTAAAACTTTCATCAGGAGATGTATATGGGTAGAAACCCTCCCATGATTTGTGAGTAGAGTAGCCCAGCACATCTGAAAAAGTCAAGTCTTATATTGACTGTGACAAAACTTACAAGTTTGAGTGATGCCATTTCTTTAATTTAACATCTTATCCAATTTGTGATTGAAATGTTACTTGGTACTTTTGAAGATTTGATCTAATGGAAGAAGAATGGGAATCTTCCTGGAAGGCAAAATTTCCAGATATTGGTTAAATATATAGAGTTGTCTGGTAGTATTTGGGCATGTCCATTCATCAGGGAAGGAGTAGCAAAAGTTCTGGACTTCATCTACCTTATGTCTCAGTGTCTATGGTTTCATACATATTGCTATGCCCTTTTATAATTAAATCAGTCCTTTGGTGCAAATAAATTATAGAACCAACCTCATTTTCCTTTCCCAGAAATGTAGCAGATTAGACAATATTTAATTTCTCTCTGAGGGTTGTACTGATGTACCTGGATATAGCAAATCTGTTTGTTTTGGTTGTTTATTTTTTAGTGTGTAATCCAATGACAGAACTGTTAGTAATGCCAGAATGCCACACAACTAAGGAATAAAGCAAGAAAGTATACATTGTATATTTCTCTGAGGTAAGGATCATAAGCTTGTGGAGATTTTAAAATAATTTTACATTCTGGAGTACAGAACCTTCCTTTTCATTATACTATAATTGCAGTGAGAATATCAGCTATGCTTGTCTCATTCAGCACTGTATACTTTGTGCCTAGAACTGTTTAAAATGAATGAATGCATGGATGAGTGAATGAATGAATGAATGAATTATTTTTAGTGTAGACAGTCTTTCTACAGATGAATTCAGTATTAACTTTATCTCATTCAGAAGAGAGATATAGGTATAGATAAGGATACGGTAAGAAACTTTCATAGAAGAGAAGGTACATCAAATGGGATATCAAAATATACATTGAATACTCTTTATCAAGAATTCCATGTGGGATGTACAGCCTGCCGTTGGGTGCCCTCATTAAGAATTTAGCATAATGCCCAGCCCAAAGACCAACTAGATGAGCAAGAGCAGTATCTTTGAGTTGACTCTCAATGAAAAACCATCACTTTGGCATCTGAGCTTTGGGTTTCTTTTTGAAACTTTAGAAAAACCACACTTGGAGCTTTTAGAAATTATGCTTAGTGAATGAATAGGACATCATGGAAGTATCAAAAAAGGATTATCTCTTTTAATTGGGTTTGACAAAAGTAGAGCCTGAAGCAAAACTTAAAATTCAGAAGAAACAGGAAAGAGGGAAAAGGGAAATGAAGACGGAAGAGAGAAGTAATCAACATGCCAGTGTTTTTTATCAAGCAAAACTGATTGATCCATCTTGAGGGATGGTCTTCCCAGACCTGAGAAATCAGTGCATTATCTCAGGTCAGTTGGCCTTAAGGTGGGAGGGAGGTGAATTGATTCAAGGGCTCCTATCTCTCATTGGTCAAAAGTTCACACCACCCAAGGGATGAGGCAAACAAAATGGGCTCCAGGATTGCTCCTGAATGCTAGGTGGGATTTGATCATCTCAAGCTTCAGCGGCTAATGACAAAGATCAGAGATGGATGACAGAGTCTTAGTCATGGCCATGACAATGGGTTAAGAATCTGAGTTAAGGCAGTATGAGCTTCTTCAGGGCTGGTGGCTGCAGTGGTGACGAGTGTGAAACAGCTGACTCAGGGTGCTAGGGATGGTGAGTCTAAGAGACCCTAAGGTAGTGCCTAAATGGTGTCTGATTTGCTGTTGAAATAAATGATTCATCTAAGGGCTCTGAATTAAATGTCCCTGGTGAAATGTCCAAAATATATGATCCACAAAGACCAAGATGCTAAAAATAATGCCATGAGGGTGGAGAGGCCCTGTAAAAACAATCAAGGAAAGTGTGTCTCTGAGGTCAGACCAGCCAAAGGTACTGAAGAATGTGCAATGTATGAAGGTTCTTTAGGGAGTATAAGCAGATTAATTTGTGATCATGTGTATTAGGATGATGACTGGCACCATTTTAATTCCCTCTTCAGTCTAGCATCCACCAAAGCATCCAACATGCTGTTTAAGCAGAGCCAAACTCATGAACTATGAAAAAAATAAAGGTTCCCCACATTAAAAAGTATGAGGAAAGAAAAAAGGGAAAAAATCGAGGGAGGGTAGAAAGGAAGGAAAAATTTAAGAGTCAAAGAAAAAGTCGAACAGGTCTTCAAACATTCACTTGTTGAAATTAACACTATCAACATATTTAATATACGAAAAAAAATTAGATCATATTCTGAGAAATGAAATGTGTGTGTACTTGTAAAAGAATGAAAGTAAAGGAGGATATTGAGGGACACTCCTTGAAAACGGGATAAAGTTTATTTTATGCTTCTATAGAACACCATTGGAAAATACATCAGCTTAATTTCCGGGAAAGTTTCCTCTTAGCTATACTTGACATATTATTACTGGAGTTTTTTTCAAAGTTTGCATTATATTAGATTTTATTAATTTAACTCAAATGGTTGAAAAATCATATACTTTATTCTAAAGAGACCTAACATTTCTTAAGAGGAATAATTTTTAATTTCATTAATTCAGGGGCTTTGAGATCTTACAAATACAGTTTGTCAGGTTTTAATCATACTTCCATAGAGATCTTGAGTTTATTGAGCAAAGATGAAATTCTGGAACTGATACTATTTAACTATCTATTTGCTCAACAAATATTTATAGAACCCATGTGATGCATTATGCTGGGTGGTGGTATTAAAATGAAGAATAGGATTTACGTGTTTCCCTTCCTAAGAGAGCTCACATTCCAGTGGGAGCTAGAGAAATAAAAGTATACTGAAACTATCTCAAAAATTATAAATTCAGTAAAAACAGTGAAAAAATAAGCCAGGGGCTAAAAGTTTGAAGGCAGGCATTTCTCAAGATCTAACATTCTGAGAGACATTAAGGATGAGTAGGTGTACCTATGTGAAGAGTGAGGAAAAGCATATTTCCACAGAGGAGGTAGTATATGCTTCTTTCTTCCTGAAGAAGAAAGAGAGTTGGGTGTTCAAGGAACTGAGTTCAGCATGGAGGTGGTGTGGAGAGAGCAAGGAAGAGCAGAGTATGATGAGGCTGGAGAAATACGTAGGGATCAGATCATGCATGGCTGGTCATGCCATGGTAAGGAATTTGGAGATTTTTAAATTGGTGAAATGGAAAACCATTTGAGTGTTTTTAGTAGGTTAGTGACTTGATTATATATATGATTTAAGATCAATTTGTCTGCTGGGGAGGATTAAAGGGTCCTCGAATGGATGCATGGAGATCAATTAGGAGGACACTGGCATTAGTCAAATTCAGTGATGGTGGAATTTTCAGGTAGGCACTCTAAATTAGGAAACAAATAAATTTTTTCATGTAGTAACCAAATAGTAGGAAGACAAATGAGTCATAAAATATTCTGGCGACGTGTGAAGAGAGGGTTAAAAGCAGTGAACTTACATTCGATTTAGGGAAAGATAGACATCACAGAAGATCATTTAGGATGATACATGTTCAAGTTTCATCTTGTAGTGTTGGGGGAGGTGGGAAGATGGACATTCAAATGAAAGGAATAGTCTATGACAAATTACAAAAGAAGGAAAGGACACAACTTTTAAGGATTTTTGCACAGTTCCATTTGAGTGGAGCATCATTCCTCATTCCTGAATGAGGAATGATGGGAGATGGATTCATGAAATAATGAATCAAAAGTGTAGGGGACTTCAATACTGGTGGGGATGACAGGCTGTTTCGCAGTGGGGCATCATGACAAAAATTGTTCTTTGGAAGAATAGAAAAGAGGGGAATGCCAGATGAAGTAGACTCCATGGCAGAGTGGACTTAGCATGTGTTGGAGTTATTACTTGTAGGATGATGGTTCTGAGATCAGAGACTGAGCACACTGTCCTAGGAACTGAAGGCAGGGGTGCATGGTTAGGAACAGAATTACAAATGAAAGTAGTAGCTTTCGTTCCTTTCATTTATTTTTTTTAGCCACATTTAATATATTTTTGTTCTTGGAGTCTTTTGAAATACTTAGTCATGAGCCAGACACTGCTCTTCAGGTGCCAGAGGTTGAATGCACTATCATCCCCAATCTAACATAATTTGGAATATTTGACATTTCAATTGATTTTATACTTTAGCCACGTATGTTCTGGTGCCAGTACAACCTAAAAATATACAGCTGCTAGATTAGTACCAATCATAGCAAATTATTTGTAATTTGCACTACTAAATTCCTGTATATAATTAATACGCTTGGGTCCAATACACTTCTTCGCTTACATACTTATCATATTTTTTGGCAGCACCTCACTGACATAAGCAATTTCCACATTCACAACCATATTAACAAGGTTATGATTAAGAGAAGAGAAGTAAAAAGTAATGTACAGTCCTACTATTTTGTATATTTTGTATCCATTTCTCTAAACCAATATTTAGCCTAAGATCTAAAAATTATGTGCCAATTTCTGTGCTAAGTACGTTATCTAAATTATCTACAATTCTTTTAAAAACTGTATCCTGGAACTATTTTAAGCCCATTTCTACTGCCAAGGAAGATGCTTTTCTGAGACATGAAGCTCCCAAGGAAACACAGTTGATAAGTGACAGAATTTGAATTTTGTCCTCAAGTTGTGTTTGACTGTGAAGACTATGCTCTCTCCATTCTGCTCCAGTGCCTTAACTCACCTAGAACAGCAGTTTTAACCACTTTGGTCTCTGGACACCTTTTCCATTCTTAAAAACAGTATTGAGGATTCCAAAGAGCTTCCATTTACATGGGTTACATCTATTGATATTTACAGTAATAATAATTAAAACTGAAAAATATTTAACATATTTATTTAAAAACAACAAACCCATTAAAAATTAACATAAAATGGCATGTTTTGTATGAAAAGTAATCATATTTTCCAAAATAAGAGAAAAGTAATGAGAAGAGTAGCACTATTTTATATTTTTAGTAATCTATTTACTGTCTGGTTTATAGAAGATGCCTAGATTGTGTTTCTGCCTTATGGCTGTAGGATATGTTCTCTTACTTGAGGCATATGAAGAAAAGCACAAATGGGTAGCTTGAAAAAGGAGAAATTTTAATTGCTTTTTTTTTTTGACAATTGTGGATGGGTGTATGTGTGTGTATATGTGTGTGTGCATCTTATATTTTATATATACACCATACCAAAAATCCCAAATCATAGCTTCTGAAATTCTGATTGAGCCATAGAATATGAAACTATATTGATTAACTTTCCCTACTGTATCACCAAATTCATTGATCTTTCTTGTTTTTTGAATGGATCTTTTGTTCATGCCTAATTTTGTAAAATGGTGCACTAGACATTTGGAAAATAATGGTTTACTGAGCTTTTCAAGCCTTCCAAATGTTGATAAACCCATTCATTAATGTCACATTATTTGTTACCAATGATTTTTGTCAGAAATTCTGTAAGTATTGGGAAGCTGTCTAGTACATCATGACAGATACAAGTTTTCCAAAATTTTTATTTTTTGCTTAACAGCTCAAATTTGATCAATGTCAAAAAATGTCATTGTTTTCCTTGAAATGGCAGATTTGCACAGCTCATTTTTGAGATAATATCTGCTCAATCTATAAGTCTGAACAACCACAGTTTTTCCATCTGCTGTTCTTTCAAGTAAAATTGATGTTCCATTTTAAGAAGTGGCTAGTTCAGTTTGTAACTCAAACAATAGTTCAGGTAGTTCCTTTTGAGATATGCAGCAGAAGTTCTTTCATATTCACAATGGTAAAAAGATGTATACTTAATAATTGGAATTTAATTATTTTTACTAATTATCTAAGTAAATTCTTAAGTGAAATGGCTTTCTATGTCCTTACAAGTGTGTACAGTGAATGATGCAATCATTATTAGTACAGTTGGGTGCAACTCTATTGATTGATACAAAGGCATATTGCTTATTTCGGGTACAATTTCTTTTGTACCATTGGTGCAGATGTCAACATAGTGAAAAGGATAAATAGCACCTTAAAATAATTATGAAAATAGTTTTGATTCTGCAGACTTCTTAGAAAGGACTCTGGGTTCCTCCACTTTGAGAACCACTGATCTTAAAAGTATTGGTTTTAGCCAGTGATGGCCAATGTATAAATAGTTGACCTGTGTATATTGTTGTATCTTCCATTTCCACATTACATAAACATCTCTTGAATTTGACTCATTTCTGATGGACTGTGAAATTACATAAAACAAGATCACATAAAATGAAGATATAAATGCTGTCCTAGCTTAGGACTTTTAGTGAAGTAAAAGCTTCAGGGTTGAATTCTTCTTCTAAAGCCACATTTTATTTCTATTAAGAAGCTACCAGCTTCTACCCACAAGACCCTTTACTCTTAATGATTTTCATGTTTCCCAAGAAGTAATAGATACTTAACATTTCAAACTGTTAGGATAAGGTTTTCAAAACAACCGCTCAGCAAACATTTGACTAAATTCTACTGATGACTAGTTTAAAAATGTTTAGTTTTCATTTTTCTCTAGCATTTTTGATTAACATAGACCCAGACTAAAACTGAGGAGAAAAGGATGGCTGACTCACATTGGAAAAATAGACAACAGTAGCCTTTCTGTTGGCAGAGAACATAGCTATGTAGGCAAGAACCAGCATCCATAAAAATCTCCCAAACCACTGTCAGATGGGGGAAAGAAATGATTTGGAACCTCTTCTTGTTTCTGTCACGTCACAAAGCCTCATATTTCCAAAGGAACTGTAATTCCATCATTAACCAAGATTTGGTTATTTTTTCTGTTTTCTCTAGATAGTAATTCCAACTCAAAATTAGTCCAAGGGTTTTGAGACTTATATATACCTCAAATCCCATTTTTCACTCTCATCTTCTAAATACAATTGATAACCAAGCTCTTGCACAGCTCTCCTCTGAATCCTTTTGCTTTTGTCTTGACTCAGGTCTACAACCCAATTCCAAAGACTGTACTCCACATTTGAGCTAACAGGATCAACATCTTCTCAGTTTCCTGGCTTCACATGCCACATCATCCATCTTACCATCTTCCCTCCTTTCTTCCTTCCTACTTTCCTCCATCCCTCCCTTCCTTCCTTCCTCACTCCCTCTCTCCCTCCTTCCTTTCCTTTCCTTCTTCTTTCCTTCTTTCCTCTCCCCTCCGCCCTATCCCCTCTCTTCCTTTCCCTCCCTCCATGTTTCCTCTCTTTCTCCCTCTCCCAACTCTTTTTATTATTTTTAGTACTGCTAAATCCATTGTCAAATTGAAAACTGTAAAAATGAAGCTTGTCTTTTTATCATAAAAAAATTAAGTTCTTTGAAATTACATCTAGGAAAGCAAAAGAAACAAATACGCTCACATCTTTGAGTTTCACTTTCTATAAGCGGTTATGAAACACTAGCTCATTTTTGGTTCCGGGAAACAGTGGAGGAACCAAGGTGTTCATGTCAAGGTGGTCACTACCTTCTTTTAGAATTCACAAAATCCATCCCAATTCTTTACACGTAATAAGTTGGTAAGTAAATACTCTTTGAAGTAATTCAATAGTGAAGGAGGAGATGTCCAGCTTGGAGAATTATTAAATATTGCTTCCCCCCTCCAAGAAGAAAAAGTAGTTAAAAATGTGAACCATTATTTGCACTGAAGCATATTTCACATTCAGAAGCAACTCATTTGTAGGCTGTGGAATATAGCTCGATTATATATTGGAGTCTTAGGGAAAGATTTTCCTTCTTGACCACTGGCTGTTTGAATTTTCAGCTTTCAGGAGGAAAGAAAGTAAGAATGAAGCATAAGAGGAGCACATTTTTCCCTTGAAAAAACATATTTGCTACCTTGTCTTATTTAGATGGAACTGACTGCCAATGTATAGCAAGTTGCTTCATTTTCATACCCAAATCCACCATTTCATTTTCTGCATAATACTCATATTGAACTCAGAACAATTCCTTCTTTATTTTAATGCAATTTTTAACACCTTCTACAGAGCACCCGAGTCTATGTCAATCTCCAATCATCAGAGTAAACTTCCCAATTCAGATATATACATGTACATTTAGACATGCATAAGCATACATATGTATGTTACTGCACATATGGTAAATTAAAGCATTTACTATATTTAAACTGTATAGGGAAAATCTATTTGATCAATGTTAAATATCACTTTCTCTAATTGGCCATAATTCTCATTAAACAATCTGAGCTACATAGAAGTCAAAATTATCTTGTAAGAAATATATCCCCCTGGAATTTATTTTAAGTCATTGTCAAAGATCAACACAGGCTGGTAGTTGCTTCAAAGAGAAATGATTCCCTTTGTGCTACTTGGATATAGTTTCAAAAGAAATTTATTCAACAGTCCATGAGCTCTCAAACTTCAGTTGGGACACAAATGCCCATATTTCACGTGGACTTTCTCCTTTCTTCTTTTTCTCAAATCTTTCTGTATGTGACATTCAATTATCACAGTTGTTGTGAAGGCTTTCCAAACCCAGTCCTGGGAAGATTAATTATTCTCTGTGATAATTTATATGCACAGTATGTATTTTTACCTTCTCAATTTACATCTTCAAAAACACATAAACATATGCTATTTGTATATGTATGTTGTGCCAAGTATTTTGGAAGAAAATGCATTTGTCTCTAAGGGTATGAATGTCTAAGAGTATGCATATTGTTTTATATGCATATAAAGGTATATATATTTGTGTATACATATAGAGAAACATAGTACTTTGAACTTGCCTCTAACATAGTAGTTAGTCACATTATATATTGACTTTCAAGATACATAATCCATAACTTAGCATGCAAGGAATTATATATCTTAAAAATTGATATGCAATATGAATAATTACTCTGTTAGAGGCAAGTACAACTTACTATGTTTCCTAGATGTGAAGTAAAATGATCTTTCCATTTCTGCTGCCCCAGTTCCAAGAAAACTTTCTGACACAGACTGGTATCCAAAACTTTACATTATGTGGAGTAGCTGACTTTATTTTGCAAACCAAGAATCTCTCTTTACTCCTTACAGGAGAACCATTTAATTCTCAAATCCTAAAATTTGGTATTGTGTCTGTGTTGACCCATGACATTCCTTTATGGTTGTACATCCAGGACCAATGTCTTCTTGTCCTACATGGCCTCCCTGATGTTGCCACACTGTTTATTTTAGCTCATGTACTCTCCTGCTCTGACTCCTATGGCATGACTCTCTTCTCATTCTTAGTCTCTCTCTCCACACATTTCTTATTTGTTCCTTCACAGGCACCTCTACTTTGTCAACCCCTTAAACATTGGTCAAGCCAAGAATTCTGATTGTCCCATTCTCATAGGCTCTTATAACTTCATCTATGCTCTATAAACCAATTACTCCAAGATTTGAGTCTTTGACCCCTTGCATTTCAAAAGGAAATATCTGTTTACATTTCATTGGCTGGAAATGAGTCCCATTACAGTCCTGTCTGTAAGGAGTCTGAGTAATGTAATATTTTTAGCTGTGCATTTATTTTAATGAAATTTTAAACGTTTTCACACAGCACCTGAGTCTACATCAAACCCCCTCCAACACTTGTATGGAATTTCTTAATAAGGAAGAAGAGAATGGATAGTAAGTGAACAGCAACAGTCAAGATTATCTTTATTATGCAAAATGACTCCTCCTCCTTTTCATGAGAGCCTTGATAACTCCCTTTTGCCAACTTTATTAAGTCCAAATTCAAACTGCTTCATAAAATGGCTACATCTACAATGTAAGACTATTTGTCGCTACTCCCAATGCATTACAATTGCTCCCTACTGACAGTTTTATTCATGACCCCATATATCTACTGTTCTTTGCTCATGATATTTTTTTCACTTTTGGAATGTCTTCTTTCTTCCTCTTCACTTATCTAACCCTATTAATTATCCAGCTCAAGTCTCAAACTTGAAAGAAGACTTCAGGCCTGAATTGATGTTTCTATTCAAAGAAGGTTTATTAACTGTAGACACTTAATTTTTTTCCTGTTTAACGCCTTTTATTTTTACTTCCACAACTAAAATGTTGCCAGGGGCAAAGAGAATGTTTTATATTTCTTTGTATTTTCCATAATGTCAGTGAAGTTTTGGGGGAAAAAATAGTCTTTTATGATAATATGCTGAAAAAGTTAAATATAATCCTTGTGCACTTCTTCAATACTACAATTTCCAATTTCTGATATTTTTCAGTGTTTGGACATGACATTTTTCAGGATTTTTTTTTCATAAATTCTGGAGACTTAGTTTCTGATTGCAGGTATACAAAATGTCCATGAGAAACTCAACATTAAATAATATTTGTGAGCAGAAACTTTGAATAATACAAATAACATTATGAATTTCCTTTATGCATTCGAAGGTTTCTAGAATAGACACAGATCTGTAATCTCTTATCAACAGATAGTCCTTATGATAACAAACAAAATACTTTTTGAACAACTAAGAGAGTTTCACTTTTGTGATTGGAAATAAAAGTAATGGAAGAATGGATAATCACTTATAACTTAATAATCTTACACATATTTTCAATTCAATGCAATTCAGTAAAAACGGCTTTGAACACTCTTAGTGTCTCAGATATGTTCTTAGCTGAGGGAAAGAATTTGGTAATTGATAGTAAAAACATTTATATGCCTGGGAAATAAGATGAAAAGTTGTAAAATAACCAAGAATGATTAGGAAGTGCCTAAATATTTACCATGATAATAATGTTTTAGAATTTGTAACAGATACCTCAATGTAATATAAAATATTTAGAGATAAATAACCCACTACAGTGCCTGCCACATGATAGGTGTGCAATGTATAGGTACCTTTGTACCTTTGTCAAAAATTCAGTTGTTTCTATATGTGCAGGTTTATTTCTAGGCTCTCTATCCTGTTCCATTGATCTATTTATCTATATTTATACCAGTACTGTATGTTCTTGATTATTCTAGCATTGTTAGAAGATTTGAAATCAGGCAGTGCTTTTCCTTGAACTTTGTTCTTTTTAAAATGTGTTTTGGCTCAAATAGTTTCTTTGTAATTCCATGTGAATTTTAGAATCACTTTGCCAATTTATAAAAAAAAAATAATAAACTGCTGGGATTTTTATTGGGATTGTGTTGAATGTATAGATTAATTTGAGAATTATTGATATCATAAGAATATTGATTGTTCTGAGCCATGAACATGGTATATCTGTCCATTTATTCGTCTTCAATTTCTATAAGTCATGCTTTGTAGCCTTTACTTTCTAAATCATGCACATTTTTTGTCATATTTAACCTAACTATACCATATTTTTTGAAGCTATATAAGTAGAGTGTTTATTAATTTCAATTTTTGATTTTTTAATTTTTGCTAGCATAGAGAAAGACAGTTGATTTTGGTATGTTGATCTTGCATATATCTGGTTAAACTCTTGAAAGTTCTAGTGGACTTTTTAAAGATTCTATTGTGTTTGCTGCATTAAAGGCAGGGATATCTGAGGGATATTATACTGTACTTTTTTTTTTCCTTGTAGTGACTTCGTCTGGTTTTGGTGTCAGGATAATTCTAGCGTCATAAAATGTGTTGAGAGAAATGTTTCCACCTTTGCAATTTTTTTGAAGAGTTATATAGAATTCTCATGAATTTTTTTCTTAAATATTTGGTAGAATTGACAAGTTAAACCACCCAGACATGAAATGTTCTTTGTGAGAAGATTATTAACTATAAGTTCAATTTCTCTACTATAGAGCTATTCCAGTTATCTGCTTCTTCTTTACTGAACTTTCTTACACAGAATTTGCACATATCCTCTAAGTTGGACAATTTGGCATAAAGTTGTCATAATATACCTTTATTATAATTCATGTTAATATTAGATAAATCTGTAATAAGTTCACCTCTTTCATTTTTGACATAGGAAATTGCATCTTCTAATAGAGAGTTCTCAGTTTTCTTGATGTTCCCAAAGAACCAGGTTTTGGTGTCACTGAGTTTTCTTTATCAATTTTATATTTTCTATCATGTTCTTGTTTGTTTTTGATCTTTATAACATCCTTTCTTAAAGTTAGTTTTTATTTTATTTATTCTTTTTTCTCTGGTTTCTTAAGGAGATGCTTAGCTCATCTTTTTTTTACTTTTCTTCTCTGGTATAACTGTATAATAGCATAAATTTTACTTTTGTAGTAATTAGCAGTACAGACGTTTTCTGCACATTTTCTTTTAAGTGTTTAGATACTTTTAAGTGTTTCTTTACACTTTTTTCTTTTATTCATGAGTTAGTTAGAAATATACTATTTAGTTTATTTGCTCTCTTTTCATTTTTCTTCCTTATTTTCAATTAATTTAAACTTGATTCAATTATATCTCTTGGCTTATTAGCTCTAACTTATTGCTTGCTTCTTTTTTTATGTTTGCTCAGTTTTAGTGATTGTTTTAGAATTTATATTATCCATCTTTTGCTTATTCCCATCTCCTTTCAAGTAATATTATGTCACTTCACATAGAGTTCAAGGACCTTCCAATAATATACTTCCATTTCTCCCTTTGCAGCCTTCGTATTATTACTGCCTGTATTAATTGGGTTTTCTAGAGAAACAGAAACAACAGGAGCTATCCATAAGTATAAGATTTATAAAAGTCTCTCACAGAAGGAATGCAGGAGTCCCAAACCCACAGGGCAAGCTGCGAGGCTGGCAACTCCGATGAATGGTCTCGACGAACTCCACAGGAGAGGCCTGCTAGCTGAAGAAGCAGCAAAAATTCTCTCTTCTCTCTTAAAAGTCTTCAAGTGCTTGGATCAAACCTAATTGATTGGATTATCTTGTTTGTGGGAGAAACTCCCTTAGTTGATGGTAGCTGCAATCAGCCACAGCTGCAATCAACTGACTGATGATATAATACATCAGTGTTCCTGTTTATCAACCAGCCATGAAATATCCTTGTAGCTATGGTTAGGCCAGTGCTTACCTGACCAGATAACTGGACACCATCACCAGAACCTAACTATCTCACTGTCATATATTTTAATTTTATAAAATACTATAAATCCCATACTATCATTATTTTTATTAAGTAATCCAGGATCTTAAAAAATTATCAATTGCAGTTGCATATATTGATCCATGTTGTTACATCTCTAGTGTTCATCATTCTTGTGGGTAAATCCCAATTTCCACCTGAGAATCTTTTTATGAATTCTGGATCTGCTTGTGTAAATCTGCTTTTAAATCACTGATTCTATTATTTTTTATTTGACTGTTGCTTTGGAAATATATTTTTTCAGGTGTAGAATTCTAGTTTTTTCTTCTCCAGTACTTTAAAGATGTTTCTCCATTGTTTTCTTGCTTGTGTTGTTTCAAACAGATCAGTACTATCACCATTATCTTTGTTTATTTTTCCCCTCTGGCTGCTTTATTTATTCATTTATTTTCTGGTTCCTTTTAAAATATTCTCTGTCACAGGTTTTGAGCAATTTGATTAGGATGTGCCTTGGTGCTTTCTTGTGTTTGGGTTTGTTTGGTTTCTTGGATAAGTGAGTAAATATCTTTCATCAAATTTGGAAAGTTTAGGGCAAATATTTCTTTAAGTATTTTTCTCTTTTCTTCCTACAGTTACTCCAAGTATACTGAGCTCCTGAAGTTGTTCAAAAGTTCAGTGATTCTCTGCTCAATTAACCAAATGATATTTAAGATAGTGTTTAATATTTAGAATTTAAGAAACTCTGATATTTGTATCTATAGGTTTTTTCTTTCCTTGCTTTAATTTCAAATTGGTTTATGAAACATATTGTACAAACAGGCTTTACAATGATAACTTAGATTTTTTTTTAATGTCTATGGATAAGCTAACTAAGGTACCCATTTTAGGTGGTTAAGATTTTCATACGTTAATTGTAAAAATATTCGTATCTTCATATTTTCCTGAAATCAGAAAAATATTTAGTAATATAGGTAATTACTAAAAACATGCAAATATTTGTAAGATCTTTCTACTTGATATTTTGAGAACATTCACAGTTTTGACAGCTGATCAAATGGTATCTGAGTTGTGTTTAATACTTAGAATTTAAGGATTTTGTTATCTGAATTTGTATAGTTTTTTCCTTGTTGCCTTGATTTTAAAGTGGTTTATATTTGCTGCATAAACACAGGCTTTACAATGATTATATGAGTACTTTATTTAAATATGCCTATGGTTAAGCAAACCAAAATAGGTGTTCATTCACATTGCTGCATGTCTCACGACTTTGTTCCTTTTTGTAGCAGCACAACCTTCGTTAGTAAGTATACACCATCATTTGACAATCTACTTCTCCATCACTGTATCCTTCAGTCACCTTCATTCATTGGGCATCATGTAGAGGGCCCAAAGGGCATAGTCCATCAACATTCTCAATTTTAGATAATTTCCTTGTTCCCAAGAGAAAGAAAATCAATAGACACACCCTCACCAAACAGGAAATCTAAACCTCCTTTTACCTCTTCTCCCTCACCCTATTATTTACCTCTGCTGTTGCTGTGGTAATTCTGATGGTTTCCTTTTGAACATAGCTCATAGCATGCAATAGCAGTTTTCCCCCTGTACCCTGGACTTAAACACTTTCTGTACAAAAAATCATATCTTTGAAGTAATTCTTGCAAGAACTAATTCATATTTCTAGTGTTAATCAGTGTGACACATAGGTCTATACCACTCCTTTCAATCTTGTTTATCTTCAATATGGTAATATTACTTCTAGACCCACCAGAGAACCACCTTCACTTCTATTTATTCCCTTATATTGGATTTCAACCTCATTAACTAATGGGTCACCCATCTCTAGCTTCTATGTATCTTTAAGTACCCTATATTCTGTATTATAAGTCTCTGATTATACCTTTGTGCTGGTGATAGAAGTAGAATCACACAGTATGCATCTTTTTTGTGTCTGGCTAATTTTACTCAGCATAATGTCCTCACAGTTCATCCACCTTGTCATGTGCTTCACAATGTCATTTTGTCTTACTGTTGCATGATACTCTATTGTATGTATATACCATATTTTGTTGATCCACTCGTCTGTTGATGGGCATTTGGTTTGTTTCCATCTTTTGGCAATTGTGGATAATGCTGCTATGAACATCAGTGTCCAAATATCCATTTGGGTTATTGCTTTCAGATCTTCTGGGTATGTACCAAATAGTGCTATTGCTGGGTCATAGGGCAACTCGATATTTAGTTTCCTAAGGAACCGCCAGTCTTCCATAGTGGCTGCACCATAACACATTCCCACCAGCAGTTCATAAATGTCCCAGTTTCTCCATATCTCCTCCAACATTTATAGATTCCTGTTTGTTTAATGGCAGCCATTCTTAAAGGTGGTATCTCACTGTAGTCTTAATCTGCATTTCATTTATAGCCAATGAAAATGAGCTATAAATTATGTGCTTTTGGGACATCTGTATTTGTTCTTCAGAAAAATGTCTATTCATATATTTAGCCAATTTTATAATTGGGTTGTTTGTTCTTTTGTTGTTGAGTTTTATGATTTCTTTGTATATACAGGAAATCAAACCTTTGTCCAATATGTGATTGCCAAATACTTTCTCCCATTGAGTTGGCTGCCTCCTCACCTTCTTTACATAGTCTTTAAGGTGCAGATCATTTGATTTTGAGGAGCTCCCATTTATATATTTTTTCTTTTGTTGCTTGTGCTTTGGGTATAAAGTTTAGGAAGCTACCTCCTATTACTAGGTCTTGAAGATGCTTCCCTACATTTTCTTCTAGAAGCTTTATGGTGCTATTTAGGTGTTTGATCCACTTTGACTTAATTTTGTGTAGGATGTAAGACAGGGATCCTCTTTCATTCTTTTGACTATGATATCCAGTTCTTCCAAGCCCAATCATTGAAAAGACTATTTTGTCCCAGTTCAAAGGATTTGGGGGCCTTGTCAAAAATCAGTTGACCATAGATTTGGTGATCTATTTCTGTATCCTCAATTTGATTCCATTTGTCAATTCTTCTATCTTTGTGCCAGTATGATGCTGTTTTGACCACTGTGGCTTTATAACAGGTTTTAAAGTCAGGGAGTGTTAATCCTCCCACTTTGTTCTGTTTTAGGATGCTTTTAGCTATTCAAGGTCTCTTTCCCTTCTAGATGAATAGTAACAAGATTTTCCAAATCTTCAAAGTAGGTTGTTGGAATTTTGATTGGTACTCTGTTGAATTGGTAGATCAATTTGGGGAGAATTGACATCTTAACTATATTTAGCCTTCCTATCCATGAGCAGGGAATGCCTTTCTACTAATTTAGACCTACTTTGATTTCTTTTAGCAATATTATGTAGTTTTCTGTATACAAGTCCTTTACATACCTAGTTAAGTTCATTCCTAAGTACTTGATTATTTTAGTAGCTATTGTGAATGGAATTTTTTTCTTAACTGACTCCTTAGCTAGGTTGTTGCTTGTGCATAGAAATGTTACTGATTTTTGCATATTAATTTTATATCCCACCACCTTGCTGAATTTGTTTATTGACTCAAGTAACTTTGCTGTAGCTTTTTCAGGATCTTCCAAGTATAGTATCATATCATCTGCAAATAATGAGAGTTTTACTTCTCCCTTCGGACACCTTTTATTTCTTTGTCCAGCCTGATTGCTCTAGTTAGAACTTCTAGCACAATTTTTAATAATAGTGGTTACAGTGGGCATCCTTATCTTGTTCCTGATCTTAAGGGGAAAGCTTTCAGTCTCTTTCCATTGAACATGATGCTGGCTATCAGCTTTTCATATATTCTTTTTATCATATTGAGGCAGTTACCTTTGATTCCTATCTTTTGGAGTGTTTTTATCAGAAAAGGATACTGGATTTTGTTGAATGCTTTTTCAGCATCAATCAAGATGATCATGTGATTTTTCCCTTTTGGTTTGTTAATGTGCTGTTTTACATTAATTGATTTTCTTGTGTTAAGCCATCCTTGCATTCCTAGTATAAACCCCACTTGGTCATGGTGTCTAATTCTTTTAATGTGTTGTTGGATTCGATTTGCTAATATTTTATTGAGAATTTTTGCATCTATGCTCATTAGGGAGATTGGCTTGTAGTTTTCCTTTCGTATAGCATCTTTACCCGGTTTTGGTATTAAAATAATATTAGCTTCATAAAATAAGCTAGGTAGAGTTCCTTTTTTTTTCCTCAATGTTTTGGATAAGTTTGAACAAGATTGGTATTAGTTCTTTTTGGAAATTTTGATAAAATTCCCCTGTGAAGCCATCTGGTCCTGGCTTTTCTTTGTATAAAGATTTTTGATGACTGATTGAATCTCTTTACTTTTGATTGGTTTGTTGAGATCTTCTCTTTCTTCCTGAGTCAGTGTAGCTTATTTGTGTGTTTCTAGGAATTTGTCTATTTCATCTAAGTTGTGTAGTTTCTTAGTGTATAGTCATTCATAGTATGCTCTTATGATTTATTTTATTTCTTCAGGGTCTGTAGTAATGCACCCCTTCCCATTTCTGAGTTTATTTGCATCCTCTCTCTTTTTTCTTTGTCAGTCTTGCTAGTGGCCCATCAATTTTATTGATTTTCTCAAAGAACCAACTTTTGATTTGATTGATTCTTTCTATTGTTCTTTTGTTCTCCCATTCATTTATCTCTGCTTTGATCTTTGTTATTTCTCTTCTCTTATTTGCTTTGGGGTTAGTTTGCTGTTCTTTCTTAAGTTCTTTCAGGTGTGCTCTTAAGTCCTCTATTTTTGCTCTTTCTTGTTTATTAATATAAGCATTTACGGCAATAAATTTCCCTCTCAGCACAGCCTTTACCACATCCCATAAGTTCTGATAGGTTGTATTCTCATTTTCATTCATCTCCAAATAGTTACTGATTTCTCTAACAATTTCTTCTTTGACCCACTGGTTGTTTAAGAGTGTGTTATTTAATCTCCATATATTTGTGAATGTTCTCCTTCTTTGGTGGTTATTAAGATCCAGCTTCATTCCATTGTGATCAGAGTAAGTACTTTGGATAATTTCAATGTTTTTAAATTTATAAAGACCTGTTTTGTGCCCCAGCATATGTTCTATCCTGGATAATGTTCCATGAGCTCTAGAGAAGAATGTATATTCTTGTGCTTGGGGGGCAATGACCTATATATGTCTGTTAGGTCTAATTCATTTATCAAGTTATTTAACTTCTCTACTTTCTTGTTGATCTTCTGTCTGGTTATTCAATCTATAGAGGAGAATGGTGTGTCTCCTACTATTATTGTTGAAACATCTTTCACTCCCTTCAGCTTTGCCAATGTCTATTTCATGTACTTTGGGACTCCTTGATTGGGAGCATAAACATTTATGATTATTATATCTTCTTGGTGAATTGACCCTTTAATTGGTATATAGCATCCTCTTTGTCTCTTATGATGTTTTTACATTTAAAGTCTATATTATCTGATATTAGTATAGCTAGTCCTGCTTTCTTTTGGTTAAAACTTGCATGGAAAATCTTTTTCCATCCTTTCATTTTCAATCTATTTGTATCCCCTGTCCAAGATGAGTCTCCTGTAAGCATCATATGGCTGGATTATGTTTCTTAATCCATTCTGCAAATCTGTATCTTTGGTAAATTTAATCCATTAACATTCAAAGTTATTACTGAAAATGTGTTTCTTGATTCCACCACCCTATTTTTTATTTTATTTTTCAGATCTATATATTCTTTTTCCTCTTTCTCTTTGTATTCTTTAAATTACCCTTTGTGATACTCTTCAATTTTGTACCCTCCTCCAGACCTCTGTCTCCTGTTTTTTTATTCAGTTGGCAAAACTCCTTTTAGTATTTCTTGTAGGGCTGGTCTCTTATTGACAAATTCTTTCAGGACTTCTTTGTCTGTGAAAACTTTAATCTTTCCCTCAGTTTTGAAGGACAGTTTAGATGAGTACAGATTCTTGGCTGGAAGTCTTTCACCTTCAGGATTTTGAATATATCATACCACTGCCTTCTTGCCTCCAGGGTGCTAGGTGAGTAGTCTGAACTCAGTCTTATTTGGTTTCCCTTGTATGTCATAGATTGTTTTTCTCTTGCTGCTTTCAGGATTTTCTGCTTCTCTTCAACATCTGATAGACTAATTAGTATGTGTCTTGGGGAAGGCCTATTTGGATTTATTCTGTTTGGAGTTTGTTTGGCTTCTTTGAGTTGTGTATTTTTGTACTATATGAGGGTTGGGAAGTTTTCCCCCTTACACCCTCAACTACTCTTCCTAGACCTTTATTCCTCTCTTGTCCTTCTAGGACACCAATGATTCTTATATTTGTGCACTTTGTTTTGTCCATCATTTCCCTGGACAATTTCAATTAAATTTTTCATCTTTTTTGCCATTTGCTGCTTTGAGTGTTCAAAGTCAGTTATCCTGTCCTCTATATCACTTATTCTTTCTTTTGTCTCTTCAAATCTGGTGTTGTATGCCTCTAGTATGTTTTTTATTTTGTCAACAAAGTCTTTAATCTCTGTGATATTTGCTATTTTTAAAATTTATTCTTTCAAATTCCTCTTTATGCTCTTCTATTGTTTTCTTGATCTCTTTTATGTCATTTGCCATCTGTGCTGGTTTGAAAGGATGCATGCACCCTAGAAAAGCCATGTTTTAATCCTAACCCCACTTTATAAATCCAGCCATTTCTTCCAATTCCTATTCAGCAGTGTATGTTTGAATCTGTAATTAGATCATCTCCCTAGAGATGTGACTCAATCAAGAGTGATTGTTAAGCTGGACTAGGTGGAGATGTGTCTCCACCCATTTGGGTGCATTTTGATTAGTTTATGGGAATCCTATAAAAGAGGAAACATTTTGGAGAAAGTCAAGAGATTCTGAGAGAGCAGAACAAAGTAGCCACAAGAAACAGAGAGTCCACCAGCCAGCACCTTTGGAGATGAAGAAGAAAATGCCTTCAGGGGAGCTTCATGAAGCAGGAAGCCAGGAAAGAAAGCTAGCAGATGCTGCTGTGTTCACCGCATGCTTTTCCAGATGGGAGAAAAACCCCAACTGTGTTTGCTATGTGCCTTCTCACTTGGGAGAGAAACCCAGAACATCATTGACCTTCTTAAACCAAGTTATCTTTCCATGGATGCCTTTGTTTGGACATTTCTATAGACTTATTTTAATTGGGACATTTTCTCAGCCTTAGACCTGTAAACTATTAAATTCCCCTTTTAAAAAGCCATTCTATTCCTGATATATTGCATTCTGACAGCTAGCAAACTAGAACACCATCCCATTTATTCTACTATGTAGAGTTGTATGAACATCTTTGATTAGTTGTTCCAATGTCCGTGTCTCCTCTGGTGTTTTAAGCTGGTAGGTAATCTGTCTGTATTGTGATATGCTTAGTAATCTTCTGCTGTCTTCATGGTGTGTAAATATCTTGATTTTCTTTGAGAGTTGATTTCTTTCAATAGTCTAAGACCTTGTTTGAAGGATGGTTATATAGCAGGGAGCAGGGTATGGGGTGGGGCACTCAATGCAGTCATTTGTTTCAGGGCAGATATAGGTGCAGGTTGGGGATCTCATGCTAATTCTTGTGAACATGGGTGCCCAGTGGCCAAGGAGGATGTAGCTGTGCAGATGCACTGGTCTGGGGGGTGTAACCCTGGTATGCACTGGTATAAGACACAGGGTCCTTTGTGTACATGCATAGAGCTATGCCAACAGGTCAGTATCATGCCTTTCTTGGATTGGGGGCAAATGTGATTTGGCTGTGCAGGCCAGCACTTTCTCAGAGCTGGGAAGTGTGGCTGAGGGCCACGTGCATGTGCAGTTCTAGGACTGCTGTAAACTGAGACTCCCAGGGCTGAATGATGTGATTGGGGGCCTGTGCCCATGCATGGTTCTGGGAGTGCCATAAACTGATGCGCAGAGCTCGGGGGGTGCCAGGGTGAGGCTGTGTGACACAATGGGCAGTGGGGCGGGGGTAACCTGGCTATGAAGGTTAGTGCCCACACTCTTTAAGCACTGGCAGTAGCCTGCAGGGAACAAGGAGGGGGTGGCAGTGTCTGGAGGGGTGCAGGAGAGTTGGGTTGGGCTGCACTTAGGGTGGGGCAGGTACGTGCACTGGGGGCTGATGGGGTGAGAGGGCCTGGAGTGTGGAGAATGGGAGTGGGTGATGGGGTTCAGGTATGCAGAGTGTGGTGAGTCGTTGGTCATGGGGCTGCACTGGTGAGGGTAGTGCACCCAACAAATGCAGCCAGGCTTACTTCCTAGTCCCTGGCTCCCATCTGTGCATTCCTGCAGGCTCTGCCCCTCTGTGACAGGCTCAAGCTTTCTGCCTCTCAGTTCCATGGCCTCTGCAATTAGGGCTGACCTATGTGGTGCAGAAGGCTCTTCCAGGTCAGCCACACTCCTGAATCACCACCTCAGTCACCCTCCTGTTTCTTCTCTAACTTTTCCATGGAGCAGGGCTAATCTCTAGCTACTCTATTCGGCCATCTTCCCAGAAGTCTTGCCCTTTCTTTTTTACATATGTATTCTAGTTGCTCAGTTGAGAAGTCTCTGTAGATGGCATAATGGGTAGAGCAGGAAACCAAATTAGGAGACATTTAGCAGACAGCATTAAATATGGGGGGGAAAATTTGAAATTGCTTAACCAACCTTAGCTTTCAAAAAAAAATAGAAAATTTGAAACCTGGGGAATAAAAAAAACTTACTTCTCTACTTCCCTTATCCTTTTCTCACCATCATGAAAATTAGTTCAAAATTTAAGGGTAACAGTGATGTTTGTATGCAATCTCTATAAGCCTATTTCCATTCCCAGAGAAAAAATATTGATCACTGTCCAGGTACTATTTGTTTTATCATTGTTTTGCAAATTGCTGGTAACTTGTACAGTAATTGAATGAAGCACTCTTAAGCAAAATGTTGGAGCAAGAAAAACATTTGAGATAGCTAGGGCAATCATTATTTAAATTAAGTTAAAATAACTGTTTTGTTAATTCAGAAAATATATAGGAAAGTCTAATGATGTGTTCATTATAAAAGCATCTACAAAAAGTAGTAAAAGCCAATCTCTGCCTTCAAAAATCTACAGGAAGAAAAACTTTTCAGATAATGAAAGAATTTGGTGGGTGGCTTTTCAGATGCATACTGAACATTCTTGATATTTCTAGAGGAGTAAATGTGATGTGACAGGACATTGCCTTATAGGGAACATAGCAGAACAAAACCATGGGCATCAAAAGTCAAATGTTATGTTCAATGATAAATGGTAATTCAGTTCTGCTCTAATGTTGGATGTATCAAGTAGAAGTATTGAATAGGAGGAATAACTCAGCCTGAGTTAAATTATTTAAAATTTATCTAATAGGCAGCAGGGGAGTAATGCAGGTTTTAAAGTAAAAAAAGGATAGTGGAACAGGGTATGACATTATTGGAACTGTGTTTCAGGAAGATCACTTCAATTACAGATTTCAGGATGATTAAGAGAAGGGAGGATGCAAAAACAGAGCAGGAGAGAATGGTATTATCTTAAGGCAAATATAATGAGTGCATGAGTCAGAATGGGTGATGGTATGAATTGAAAGAATAAAATGATTTATTATGAATTTACTATGTTGCAGGCTTAATGATAAGCATTTTCTCTATGTTTTCTTATTTATTCTTCTCAATATTCTTTTGCGATAACTGTCATATTTCTGCAATTTGTAAGGAGAGACTAGATTAGTTTATAGCTCCATGGTTTACAAGTATTGAACCAGGGCTTGAACCAGACTGTCTTAAATATCCATGCTTCCTTTTTGCTTCACAACTTCTCAAGAGGGAGAAATAGAATCTAATAGAAATGATATCGCATAAGAACAGGAGATACAATGACTAGACAAAAGAAACTAACCTTAACCTGGCCCTTGAAAATGGAACAGGCATGTGTGTGGGGGGATAAAAGAAGGGAACAAAGCAGAAAACAGTAGTGGGAAAGGTAGGATGGAGGTACTGGGTCATGACAGACTAGGACGAGAGAAGTTCCAGGGGAAGAAGACTGTGAAAAATAATGCTGAGAGTCAAGAAGAATGAGAAAACGACACTGATGTTTATTATTAAGGAGTTATTGCTCTTCTTGAAAATATATGCTTCTCCTGTGTTCTAAGCTCAGTGAGAGAAGACAGACCAAATAGATCAGGTAGGGGAAAGTGTAAGTGATGAGAATGCATATATGGGAAACACTACCATTTGTTCAACAATTTAGTTCATAAAAAAACAGGACGGAATAAAGGAGGAAAATTGAAGGACAATCAGATCAAGAAAAGATTTTTTAAATTGCCATTAAAAGATGAGCATATTTCCGCAGACTAGACAAAAGTGTTGATAGGGAGAAAGGGTGAGGCTCTAAAAGGTGTTGTGAAGATTTTTGATGAACTAGATTCCCTGACTGGCAAGGAAGGGTACAGTTATATCAAGGGTAAAAGTGAATAACTTATCCTTGGCAAAAAGAGAAGTAGCGTGGTTTCATCTGCGTTATATGGAAAGGAGTAAGAAAGGTGAAAATATTTAAATAATTAAAGATTCAGAAGTGAAATGTAATCTAAGAAGTAGGCAGTATGACTAGGAAGAAGGAGAGGAGGCAGTCTTTTCAAAGGAACAGTATTTTAAAAGAATTTCTACCTAAATTTATAAATTAGGCAATACTCCTTAAGCCATTCAGTCCAAGAGGTTGCCTCCGAAAGGGGCACTAAAAATAATTACAAATTACAAAGGATTCCTCAGTTTTCCCTGTAACTGAAACTCATAGGATATAAGAACTGTCTAAGCATTGCTGCCTTCCTTCCTATCACCACTTGGGAGTAGGTCTTATTTCTGGCATTCCATGACCATTAGCAGACTTTCTCTAGTCCTGGGTTAGAAAGCCTACCTATTCTCTAACCCATGGTTATTATTATCAACTTTTTTTTCCCTTGGAAAACAGAATTGAAATGCTCTTATTTCCAATTGAAATGAAGGATTCTATATTTCAACCCAACTCTTTTTTTTCCCTAGGCAGGACATATAAAATTTAATTTCCTAACCCCTTTTACTGATGTATGGCCATCATTTTTCCACAACATTAGACTAGGTAATCTATTCTTAGGGGAACCTCATCAAGTGTGACTGATATTCTACATTTTTCTTTCTTTTCCCTTTTCTGTATTTTATTTTCTGCTCTTTTTCCCCCTCCATATTTTCTGCTATGGAAATATGGTAGTAATAATAATAATAAAGCATCTGGGTAAAGAGAGAATGCATTTACCAATCCATGATGCTAAAATGAAGCAAAGGAGAAAAAGGTCATGTTTTCCATTCCTAAAAATAAAGTAAAATAATAATTCGTGTCTTGAGAAAATCCTTGACCTCAGTTAATAAGATCCTTTCTCAGATTGTTTTGATACTGATTTCATACAGGAAGAGAAATTTTAGTGCCAGTGAAAAATACTGGTACGATGACAGTTGTGAAGACCAATATCTTCTACTAATGCAAAGAAGACACAGAAACACCACTGGATTTTCTGCTATCCTGTCAAGGCTAGTCTCTGCATTTGTTTCCAGAGGGCTGCAGACATGCCACCTCTTTCTCTGACAAAGCTGAGCTTACTGCCAACTTGGGGTGGGCACATTCCTTTGATTGTCATGACAATGTTAGGTCCTCCTTGTTTTCCCACTTTTCATCCTGTGGCCCATCAGGAAAAGGAACCGTCAACATGTTCTCATTTTCTGCCTCCGCAAACAAGGCACTGGACAGCTGTCAGATTGGAATAACTTCTATTCACAATCAATTTGTATCTGACTCAAACAGTTGAGTTGGGAATGAAATGAGAAAAGCCCCATTTTCATTGCCTAGAATCCTAGACCAGATCTGGACAGAGGGTGTTGAGTAAAGCACTGGTGCAACTGGGTGGTACAGATAATGCAGCTAGTAATGATTCAATGAACAGCATTAGGCATATAGAGAACTTTCTGCAACCCGTGCCATGAACCAAATTCAAAGCCTGGTGGGAAAAAAGGGAGGAAAAATTTAAAATTTAGTTGGAGACCTACTTATAAAAAGGTATCACAAAACCATATCTTCTCAACATCATACAAATGATACTGACACTAATGTTATAGAAGGTCAGAAGAGGAAGAGCACAGCATATGCCGTCAAGTGGCTAGAAAAGGCCCCAGCACCTTACAGAATGTATACAGTTTAGATAAAGAGGAGGAAAGTCATGCTGGGATTGATAGGGTAGCACAAGTGAAAGCAATAAATTCTAGCAAGTACAAAGAGGGCAGTAAAGTCACATGACCAAGCCACCTGGGCACAATACAATTTGATAAAACCGTTATCAAAGTCCCCCCACCTATTCCCAGTCAATGAATTTCCACCTTCAGTTAAGATATATGTCAACAAAAAGACACCATAAATCATTCCTTACAATGCAAGTGATTTTTTTAGTCCCTGGTTATCTCAATTTGAGATCTGCCCTGCTGAATTTCACTCAATTACTTATTTCATTTGGCTCTGTAGGCTAGGAACTGAATTGCCCTTTTATGTTGATTTTTTCTTAATACATCTGAAAACTTGAATAAATATGTAAAGCTAATTATCCTGGGTTTATATACTTTTTAAAAGCCATCAAGTATTCCATTAGGTAAATAGAATCGCAACATTTAAAATTATATTAATATCAATTAAGTCCACAAGAAATCTATGTAGAGGATTGGTAATAGAGAAAATAAATATTTCCAATGGCATATATGGCTTTTGCTGAAGGGATTTCCATCTTAGGGTAAAGCTTAGATACAGGATATATAAAAATTCCAATAATAAAAATTTTGAATAGCATGTTTAGCATATCTAACAAACCTAACAAACTCTCAACTTTCTTTGTTTTTTCTTGAACCTTACTTACCTCAAGTGTGGTTGTGATACAGTTGAAATTAAGGCTTTTTCATAGCAAATAATAATTCAAGACCTCCTTCTCCTTCATTAACACAGTGTACCACCAGCAATACTAATCATGTGTTAAATAAATTCGTGAGTGTTTATGTTTTTAAAGACAATACTTGATACCGTTGAATTAGTCTAGGGAAAGAAAGATTCATCCCCACTGGAATGATCAGGCTTCTATCATTTCATCTGGGCGTGTCACATGATCCACTTGTGACTTGGATATTTCCTAAATCCTTTTGAATAGTCTATTTTCCCATTTTAATTTGTGTTGTTTAATTTGCCAATCATTTCCAATTTGCTATCTTATAGCTTTCAGCTCCTGTTTTTGTTTGGTTTGATTTTGTTTTGTTTTTACTCATTTTCTTCTTCACAAATCAAGACACCGGTTATTTGTGAGGCTGGAATAAGCTTTCCACCAAGTCCCTTTCTCTTTCTCTATCCACATTCTGATACATTTGGCTCCAGGCTGCATTGGTAGAAATGTATGAGATAAGAAATATTTAATTCAATAGTGAAGAATAAAAATGTTTTTTTCCCTTTGAGATGGGATAATTTAACTATGATTGCTGCTGTAACAAACCAGTATTGAGTTCAAATATAAATGGAAAAAAAGAATAAACCACGCCTGGTGTATTGTAGGTACTTAATTAATGTTTGTTGGATTGCTGAATGAATGAATGAAACTTCATCCATAGCCCCACTGTAATTTATTTTGCCTGTTCCATAGACCTTTATCTTTTCAGGATTTTTGACATTGATGCTTTTTTTTTTTTTTTTTTTAACTACAGCTAGTATCTGGAGTGGCAAATGAATACAATCTCTAAAGAAATAAGTGGAGAAGGTGAGAGAAGAAATTATTGAGACTGCCGTTACCTGTGTTTACTGCCATAGAAAAAAAATCATCTCTCAGTTATGCCAAATCCTCATTCACTGAGAAATCCAAACCAACCAAACGGAAGAGCAGAAACTGCCATTCGAAGTGACGTTCTGACAGGGAAGAAGGAAGGCTTGTTTAAAAAAATGTCCAATGCTGAGAGAAGACATTTGTCAAGGGGTGCGGGGTGGGGGTGGAGAAGAAGAAATTGCCACATGAAACAACTGAGTTCTGAGTTTCTATTTAAAAGTCCCGATGGCTGGAAGTGTTTGGGACTTCAGTTGGCAGTGTATTCCAAAGAACTCTCCGCTGGCTTTGATAAATGTATAGAATTGTCTCCTTGTCTCCTCAATACCACTTTAAAAAAATAGAAAAAGTAAAAGATCTAACAATCCCAGCAATCAGCAATCGTCTTTAGCTTCTGTTGTTTTCTATTAGCAACGGGAGCATATTCTTTTAGTGAAACACAAAAGCTGGTATCCCAGACTACCGCTGCGCCGTGCAGCATGCGGGGCGATTCACTCATTCTGAGAGACGCTTGGAAAGGTGGTTAGAGACTGTTTTAGCACTTTATTTGTCCCAATTATCTGCTCCTGCCTATTAGGGTGAATGGAACATCATGGCATTGTTTATCACGGGCTTTATATTCGCTAATAACACGGTTGTTTATTACTGCAAACATGCTGTATGCAGTCAGCTCTGCTTCTGTTAATCCCCACTGCTCCAAGTTCTGCTTTTGTTTTTTTATGCTTTTTCCTTTATCTTTTTTCTTACCCAAAACACATTAGATTCCACTGAACCAACCAAGTTTCCCATAGCTTGGATTGTAAAAGGACGCTTTCTTCAAATGGGCTCCAGTTTGATTGCTATGAGGCTGAAAATCCTAAAGAAAATAGCAGGGTGATACTTACCTGTAGGAATGGCTTGCCAACCATATTTCAATGGCAAGTGCCTGGGCATTTCCTTCCAGGTGCTCACAGCCGGAATTGCACTCGCTCGTGTAACCATCAGAGAAAAGAATGCAGCAAACAGTTGCCATGAGATCATTTAGACTTCCCCCAAAGTCCTCTTTTTTCTCATACTGTTTTACACAAACATATCCAGGGACTCTACTTGGCCTGAGGCCAGCTGAATGTGCTTTTAAAAAATGTTCCTCATTTGGGCCTATAGGAAAGATAGCATCGCTGTAGTCTATTATTCCCCTGACCACATTGAATTGTGAGAACTGTCTGTTCTCTCTCTGTATATGCCCACTGCAACGCCATACCCAGAGCCTTAGCTAATGAACAATTAAGGTAGATGATCAATACCTAATCAGAGGAGTGATTCTTTAACTATGCACATGAGGAATGGCTCTTCCTCCCCCTTCCCCCTTGAAGGGTGTTTGTAATCTGGATTATGTAGAGACATGCAAGTCATGATTATAATATGGCCAAGGGGGAGGATACATCTTATTCAAAATAGGCAGATAGGTTGGCAAATGAGCCTGAATAGATCACCATGTTGAAAAGATATGTGCTAGTTCACTACTGGTAATTAGCAAAAACTGAGTTTCAAATTGTTTTTTAAATTCAAGTTAACATGGTTTGGAAATACTAGGTTTTTTGGAGGGAAGGAGAGTATAGCCACAGAAATAGTCAGATATGTTCATAGAAGACCAGGGGGAAACACTGTGGTAGGGGGAAAAAATCTGGTCTTTAGACTCCCACAGAGTGCCAGCTTCACTCTAAGATCTTCACTAAGTTACTTTAGTCTTTAAATTTCAGTTTCCATTCTAAACTGGGGACAGTGATTATCTCATAAGCTGGTATTAATGACTATGAATATAAATATAAATACCCGAACCATAGTGGAAGCTCACAATTAATGGAAGCATTTATCTTCCTTATTCTATGGATGTATGGAAACTGAGGAAAAATTTCCAATAAACCAAAAAGATTGTGTTATTTGTCTTAACAATAAGAAGCAATCCCAGCAATGCAAGTATTACTGCAATCTGCTTTACCTGCCTGAGAAGATGAAACAACAACTCAGCTTTATGGATTATAAGGTGTTCTTAATGGATGTAAAAATTGAAAAAAAGAGCCAAGAAAGTAAAACAAAATTCTAAAATATCAGATATGAAACAATGTCAGTCTTAAAACTTAGCAGAGACTTCCAACTTCAGGCAATGATGGAGAAACTGTCAGACTACCCCTTCCACAGATTGCAATTGTAAAATCTAAAAATTATATTTAAAAACATCTATTTACATACAGAAATTTGAGGGGAATCTACTCCTGAAAGAATGATTGCAGCAGGTTAAGATTAGGAGCTTGCAGCATTTTGTCTGAGGGGACTCCACAATCAGCAGGCACCTCAAGCCACAAAAATTACAGTCTTACAGATTTGAGCTTTCAGAGGGCAGAATTTGAGGCTGTCAGAACAGCCAGAATGGTAGCAGTTGAACCCTGCAAGGCAGGAAGCTGAAGAGATGAAGCAGAAAATATGCATATATAACTCCATCCAAACCCTTGGCTGACCACTAAGCTACAGGCCTGGAGGGTAGATAGCAGTGGATTTGGGGTATCTCAGTCCAGAAGCTGGACTGAAATAAGCAAGTAGAGATTCAAGAGACAAAGTTTGTAGTGCAAAACTAGTCAACTTAGTTGTTTTTGAGATAGAAATCACTTTTTAAAGGAACATTATGGAATCCAGAGTTTCTACGTAATGTCCGGTATCCAAGAAAACCACACATGAGCACAAACAAATGAAAAACCTAGGCATGCAAAGAAAATAGGGAAATGTAACTTAAGTTCAAGTAAAGATTCCATCAATGGAAACCAACTCCAAGGTCATCCAGATGTTAAAACGAATAGAAAATGACTTCAAAGTAGCTATAAATATGTTCAAAGGGGTAAAAAAGTAAATATATAATTTTAAAAAATCTCAGAAGAGAAGCAAAAACTATGAAATGGAACAGAAGAGCTTTGCTTGAATCCCAGCCTGCTCATCTAAAGTTTTGAAAATTATGGGGTTTCTTTCATCCAGGAGTACTCATTTCTGACTATTCCTGCCATCAACTGAGCTCTTGTTCCAGCCCTGATGAAATATCCAGATCCTAGTTAACAATTTCACTTGACTTTAAGGGCAACCATTAGATATTTCTGAATATAACATTTTTTGGCACTGATTTGGCATTTCTGTCTCAGTTTACCATTCTTTTGATCACTAGACACTCTAAGATGAACTACTGTCTCCTCTCTCACACTGACCTCAGTGTCACATGCTAAGTTCCTTTGACTCTGTCAATAGTCCAACTCTAGCTTTTCCTCATGCTGAATTACAGAGCCTGCATCATCTGGAGCTGTGGCTCATTGTTGCAGGCAGTAAGCAGGCTTTTGCAATCTCCTCTCCAAAGTGTGGTCAAAGCAAGACAAATGGGTCACTCCTGACTGCAGTGAAATAGATGACAGAGAAGTGGATATATTTAGTGGTCAGTGCCAATGAATACCAGGATGGAATGCTATTCATTATTTATACTTACATCAAACACACAGGATGCTTCAGGCACCTGATTTAGTTTTTGAAATAAACAAATATATAAATGATGATACACAGGTAATTAAGCCTATGCACATAAATGGCACTGGCAAGATTGATGCCATGATATGGGCAGAGTTGGGGCATATTGGAGGAGGGGTAGGGATGACTGTTTTTCATCTTTGCCAGCCTTTTACTCCCTAAATGTTACATAATAAGTGGGTGTTTGGGGCTAAGTTGCTATCTTTAAATGAAAATATAGACACACAGACAGACATGCACATGCATACATTTGCCTTTCCTCTCAAAACAACCCTAATGGAGAGGTAGTAATATATAAAGAAAAAGGTATGTCCAAATTTGGAATGATCATTTAGATTTGAAGGGAGATTCCAAATCAGGATTAATATAAAATAATGGCAGTCTTTTCCTATGATGAAATAATCTAAAAGAATAAAATTATGCTGAAAATAAAGACCTATTAGGGAAAAGTAATGGCCTTTTACAGTTGTACTTGGAATAAGTGGCTTAATTTAACATTGACAGAAAACAGTGGTATAAAAAGAAAAGCGCTTGCATTTTATATTGCTTCATTCTTTTCAATTGAAGATAATTATTTAAAAACACAAAAGGATAAAAAATATTTGCAAGAAAATCTTAAAAGCAAAAAATGTGCAGAAAGACAAAAAGAGAGTTTATATTTATCACAGATTAACTGATATCTCTTTGGTACTAGGGAATAGTGAGAGAATTTGCAGATGAGATTAGAAAATCAATAATGGTCATTTATGGAGGACTTTAGAAAATGGAAGAGGAGCTGAAGAATTAAGACGGTCACATCAGCGTAATATTTTTCACAAACGGATACAAAATATAGCATAACTAATGTGGTTGCTGGGTATGGCAGAATGTCACATGGCAATGGTAGATCTCAAAATTTTTATTGTTTCTCTAAATCAACACAATAAGTTAATGATTTCACAACTGGCAAGATCAGTTCCATGTGTTATGTCTTATGTCCCATTATCATTGTGTGTGTGTGTGTGTGTGTGTGTGTGTGTGTGTGTATGTATTTTGGATATAAGAATCTCAAAGAATGGCCATGAGAGAGTGGGACTCATGCCTATTTGCCTTTCTTCCCTTATCCAATACAAAAATTATCAAGGAGAAGATGTTGAATTTTAAAGCTACAAATAAGTGAGTGTGATGTTGCTCTCAATTCACTTTTACCATCATCATCTTTGTCATTGTTAAGTGAACCTACAAAAATAAATCATTGGGTTTAATAAAAAGCAACTAGGACCATATTTACCCTCTTTCTTTACATGCTACTTTTACTTGACGAGTAGATCATGAAAACAGTAGATAGTTTATAAACACATTTTAACAAGATATTGATCAGCTTCAGGCCTCACATGGTGTCCTTGTAGACAAATACCAAGAGGTGGATTGAATTTTTTTTTTGACATAATTATAGCTGGCTGGCTGATGGAAAGGGGTGTTGATTAAAATAGCTAATTTTAACATGGTGGGTCTTTTTTAGAATGTTCCACTACTCTATCCTCAACCTTAGCCTTTTATGCATTTAAAAGAACTAGAGATGGCATACTGCCAGATTCACAGATAGTCAGAATCCCAAATTAGGTATAAAACCTTGAATAATTGAATCAAAACCAAATCTGGTGGGTAGAAGGTGATTATATATACAAATTGTACACACATGTATGTATGCACATATATACATACATAATAAATGTTAGCATTTATGGTCATATCCCCTCTCCTACTCATGCAAAGCACTATCCTGGAACATATACAGCTTTGAAAAAGTGATTAATATTTTCATGAAAGAAAGTTAAATATGAAGTGGTACCATATCCTATAGTGAAAAAAAGCTGATGTTTTGATTTTAGGAAAATGATCACTTAACTCACACTTTTTTCTTTTTAGTATTTGTTTTAGTTTGCTAAAGTTGCTAGAATGCAATATAACAGAAATGGATTGGCTTTTACAAAGGGGACTTATTAAGTCACAAATTACAATTCTAATGCCATGAAAATGTCCAGATTAAACCTCCAACATGAGGATAACTTCTCAGAGGAAAGGTGGCTGGCATCCGGGGTTCCTCTGTCACATGGGAAGGCATATGGCACGTCTGCTGGTCCTTATCTCCAAAGTGTCTCTGTGGGTATTTTCTTTCTCTCGTGGCTCTGAGATTTCTCCAAAATGTCTTTCCCTTGACTCCAGCAAGCAGATTAAGATCTACTTGAATGAGCAGGATCACATCTCTATGGGAATAAGCTAATTGAAAGTTTCACCCAACAGTAGGTCTGCCCCCACAAGATTGAATTAAAAGAACATAGGCTTTTCTGGGGGTACATAACAGATTCAAACCAGCACAGTATTGGTCTACAGGAACTATGATAATACATCTGCTGTAAGTACTACTTAGTTGTAAAAATATTTATAAAAACTGGGAAGACAGGGGTCTCAGAACTATGTCCTATGAAAATTCATCATAAGGGCCACTGGAGAATCAGTGTCTAAGGAGGACACAGTAGTGGTACTACATTATAAGAAGAGTTGTAATGTGGATGAGATATAATTTCTATAGGCATATCTAGAATTGGTGAGTTAGTGTCACAAAGAAATAGGATGTTTCAATAAAAGAAAAAACATATTAATTAATATCTAAAATGAAATCAGCTTTCTTAAAAGAAAATAATACTTTTAGTCCATTTAGATTTTTATTTTTTATTATTATGAAGTCTTATTTCAGTTTGCCAAAGGTGTTGAAGAGGAACTTAAACATCCAGTAAGGTGAAGGTCGAAGGGTAAGGAGAGAATTTGGCATGGATAACTTAAAATTTTTCTCCCAATCTTATGACCCTTTAGTAGAAGTTTTACAGTTTTTCTCCCAAGGACTAGTTTTTCAATTTTTTTCCCTAAGGAACTCAATTAGCAACTTTAGAAAAGATGTGGAAGCTTAGAATCATTGTTTCATAACTTGGATAAAGAAGAATTCAAATACTGAGTATTAGACAACAGATGAGAGAATATACTAATACAAGAGCAAAAGTTGGATCTGAATCTTTTGAATCCCAACTGTTAACTCAAGGGCAATAGCTGTGACTAGGACCCTATAAATGGAACTATTGAACTGCTGAACCAATACATTTGATTTTCTCTTGAAATGTACACCCATTTTTGTGTCTAAATGTCTAATATACTGGGAAGTAAATTACTGACTCTTGAGTTTGAATACTATTGTTCAAGTAGTCTTTATAGATTGGTAGGGTATTTATATTTGTTTACTGAAAAGAGTGATCCTGGCAATTTCTTATAAAATGAATCTCCCTAAATGAGTCTGGTGGTGTTCTAGGGACCATGTAAATCTGAATGTGAACTTCTAAAATGTAAGACAACAACCTGGGGCAATCTACTTTACAGCAAACTTGGACTAGTTGAGCAATCAGAAGAGTGGATTCCTGCCCACAGGTAATCATTAAATCCTGAGAACAGTTTTTTATAGGTCAAATAGGTGAGTTGAATGGCAATATGGTGGGAAATCACTCATATTTCATTTTTCAAGTCCTTAATGATGGAACTCATCCCTGCAGTCCCTTCAGGAATGCACTATTGCTTTAGTTTACTATTTTCCAATGTAGAGGCAGCTCTAGTGGTTTCCACTTGGATTTTCCTACAATAATATCCCTCTCTCCACAGTTGGGATTCTGCCATTTGTTGAGTATGTATATTCCAGTTGTGCATTCTGGAACTGGTGAAACAACCATAGGAAGGGTGAAGTAAAAAACCAGTGGGCCCAATGTGAGACAAAACTGAGTTAAATTTCCATTGATCACCTGAACACTACAAGTCCCTACTTTGGCTGGTTAACCACAGTGACATTTTGGGTCTATTAGAATTAGTCTCAGTTTACAGCCAGTGACCAGTAATCCCTCCAAAGTTTGATTATATCCTTAACCCCAATGTACAGTTACCCTAGTGCAGGGCCATAAGCCCCTTTGGGGAAGCCTAGGGAAAGTTTAACAGTACAAAATTTTGGCCATGTAGTGAGGTTCTTACTTAACAGTACCTGATCACCCTGCCATTCATTGGGTCCTGGGTCTGTAAACTGGCTAAAGACTAGAAATTGAGTGAGGTGCTATAACTTTCTGGGTGATTCAAGTTAGACTTAGGTTCACTTGACCTTGAAATCTTCTACTTATGTAGATCAAGTAAAAATTTAGTACATTTCCCACCTATTTCTTTTCTAGGAATGCCAAGATCAATTATCCCACATCATCATAGGTCTTTATGAGTTAGACTCTCTGACAGTCTGCATTGTCCATTGCAGTAATCATACACACCTCATCTTCGTTTTGTAAGTGCCACCACTTGGGTTCTGCCACCCCAGGATCCATTGAATTTAAGGATCTGAACTTGGTGACAATAGTTACCACTATAATTTCTGACCTAAAGTGAAGATCAGACAAGAAATCTCTTCAGGGATGCTGGGGCTCCCTTTTGGACCCTGTCAAGGTATTTGAGCAGGTCTTTCATGATAAATCCACTCAAACATTCTGATCCCATTAAGCATTTGGATACCTTTCTTACCAGTATGCCAAGGCAGTTCTTGCATTTCAATTTCATTTAGTGTAGGTCATCTTTTGGGAATTGATTGAGAGGCTGTAAGTCATTTGGTTCATGTTTCAGTCAACCAAACAAACTGTTGAACTATTTCTAATCACTCAAACTACAATATTAAACATAAAATCTCTGGTTAGTGAGCCTGTATCAAGAAATTCAGCCTGACCAAGTTTATTTCCTTCTACCATTATCTCACACCCTTAATATCCATTCCCACACATGTTATCTTCTCTCTGTATAAATTATAAAAACAATGCACTTCTTTTAGAGTATAATGTACCTCCTCTTGGGTCATACATTGTACTTAACCTTTCAGTGCCTGCTGGGACTTGAATTTTATTATGGATTTAAGAGACAAGAGGAGTGGTGGTAGTGTGTCCTGAGGAGAAAAAGCAGTATCTTGCAAGACAACTATCTCAAGGGAGGCCTTTACAGCCTTCTCATGCAAAACAGAGTTAACTTCTTCAGACAGGGATGGAGAGGCTGCTTCTAATGGCAAAGGAATCTCTGCAGAAATAATGGGTTCAAAATGTCCAGCTTCATCATGATATGTCCATATGTCCCCATTCCAATTTTTCAGTATCCCATTCTTTTCCAATCAATAGCCTCACTTTAACAGTAGACACTCTGCAAAGTTATATTTCATTTTGCAATGTAATTCAGCCACTCACAGGATGGGACTCTCAGTTTGGTTTACAGAAATCTCAGCTCTGTGGCCACTAGAGATAAGGATTTCTTTAATGGAAGACATAAAACTTTCAGGTCTTTTATGTGGTGCTTGAGTCAGAAATTTGAATCCCTGATCTCATCATTTCCTTTCCCCAGTTTCTCTAGTGCAGTTTGGAACAATGAGCCATTCTTGATCTACTAGTTAATTTGGAAAAATTTTTCTAAGGTATAAAATACCTGGTCCCCAGAATCTTGCTTCTATGAGTTGATTAGGAGGATTCAATGTCATTTTTTCCATATTGGGCTCTCTGCACTCTCCTTACTAATGGAAAATAGTCTTTAGTGCCCTCAGACCTAGTCAGATGACAGAACCATTTCCAGAAACCACAGAACCAATTCAGAAAACTCAACCTTAAGAATCTATTTCTAGGGCAGGCCACAGTGGCTGAGCAGGCAGAGTTCTCACCTGCCATGTCTGAGACCCAGGTTCAATTCCCAGTGCTTGCCCATGTGGGAAAAAAAATCTATTTCTATAGAACCATTCTTAATACCGAAATATCTGTATCAAATAGGGTTCTCCAGAGAAACAGAACCAATAGTATAAATATGTATAATATTATAAACATATGTAGGTATGATATATATTAAAGTGTATGTGTTTCTATGTATATGTATTTACATATATATTCATATCATAAATATAAATATAATATGTATTTAACATTATAAATATCTATTGATCTTTCTGTTGTATGTTTGTATTTTTAAGGAATTGCCTCATGTGATTACAGGGGCTGGCAAGTCCAAAATGTGTAGGCTGAAACACAGTACGAGTTGTTGTAGTTTTGAGGCATAATTTTTTATTTTGTCTTTTCCAGAGAATCTTGATTTTTGCTCTTCAGGCCTCCAACTAATTGGATGAGTCTCACCCACTTTATTGAGGATAATGTTCTTTACTTAAGATCATCTGATCATAGATGTTATTATAACTAAAAAAAATACCTTCAAAGCAGCATCTACACTAGTGTTTGAGGAAACAATTAGGCACAATGTCTAGACAAGCAGGTTAAGATAAAATTAAGCATCATAAAAAGTATTAAATTTACATTCTCATTCTGACTACCAGTAACTAGTAATTGCCAGTAGTATTTTTTGCAAAAGGGATCCCACAGGCTTTCTGCAGAATAAAATAATCAATGGAAAACTCTTTTACTTTGGTTATTATTAGGTTCAGGAAATTTAAACTTATATGTGCATTTAGATAAAGATAGATAGATAGATAGATAGATAGATAGATAGTTAGATAGATATAGATAAATGAGTCTGTTACTCTTTGTGACCCAAAAGCATAGGCTATCTCAATGTGTTGTTAAGAATCTTGAATGTTCTTATATCCTTTGGGCCAGACATCCTGACGGTGAAAATATCCTGATTTGGGAACCAAAGATTTAATATTGCACTCCATATTTACCATTTATTGTAAAGACATAGCTTTGACCACCTGTTAAGGGCATTGTATATTCAGAAGCCTAGAATTCAAAAGCACAGTAGAGCTAATTAAGTTTAGCCACTCATACTGGATAAGAATATCAAGCATCAAAGAAAAGAAGAAAATTAAGTTAGGATTGAAATGTACAATTTTCCCAATTTCTCTTTCCCAGCATGCACCACTGGGATTCCACCCTGGCCTTCAGGCAAGGACATCTGTTTGTCCATGGCCAGGAACAATGTTCTCATGAGCTGATCCAGCATCACTTCAATCATTCTCCTTACAGATTTCCCTTTTGAGTATATCTTCATATAGGTTATGCTTGGAATGCTGCAGTAGCCAGTTTATTCAGGGCCAACACCAACATTAGACAATGGAGATATGGTGACTATTACATGAGTGTCTCATTCTAGCTTTTATATGTTTATAGTGTAATTGAGAACTGGGATCAGATCATTCACCTATGTATCCTTCACAGAAGTAAATATGGTGCTTTTCCCAGCAAGAAAAAGCTCCATTTTGTCTTTCAAGAGATTTTTTTTATATTCGTATATTCACTGGATTCCCAGAACAATTTTATATAATCAAGATTAGGAATCTAACAATTTACAGAGAAGGAAAATGTTCAAAACTAATATAACAAATAAGCAGTGAAGTTAGAACTGGAATTAGGTTTCTCTGATTAGTTCAGTGCAGTTTCTGCTGTTCAGCTTTTGGATGCAGGGTCTGCCTTCAAGTTGCTACTTTGAGATTGTCTATATAAATTAATCCAACAAAGCAACTTCTCAAAAGTCCTTTCAACCTGTATTCTCTCCACTGGTTATGTCTTTATTTCCATTCTTTAAAAAACTAATTTTCTTGAATTACCTATATGGATTCCTTAATTCAGCACAATTATCAATTATTTTACTAAAAAGGTAGTTTGTATGATCTTTTGTCTTAAATACTATTGCATTCAAATGTAGATTGTATGCCATCCCGAAGGGAAAATGGTCCAGATAACACTGATTATTCATTGAGTTACCATGAAATATGGAGTGGGTCCTACAATTACTAATGTAAATCCATTTATCTACATGGCAGTTCTCAACAATGCTAAATTCTATTGGCCATTTCTAGGTTGATACTATTATATAGTACTAACAGATGTTAAATTAGTTTATAAAAACACCTAAGAACAACTGTAGCAGCAGATTGCTTGTAAGTAATCGGCAAGATTAAAACATTCAGATAACATGTAATGCAATAGGTTTTTTCTGACACAAAGAAAAAGTACTTATAAATATTAGTGACAAGGTGTGAAATGGACCAAATTAAGATAAAACCAAAACAAATGGTTTCAATATAAGTTAATGATGTTAATAATAAAGAAAGTTCATTGGTATCTTCTTACTGGGGAACTTCCATGCATCATCCATCCATTTTTTTAGATGTTCACTATATTATATCCCTTTGAAATTCATGGTACTATTTCTTATATATAAATGCATATGTCCAAAATAGAAAATAAGTAATTCATTGAGAAGGGTGAATAATATTTACCTGAAAATTAAGGGATTGTAAAAAGTTCCACATTTTCTTTAAAGCTTTAAATAAGTAGGTTATTATAATCAGTAAAATTGGGATATTTCAATCATATTCTAATGGAAACACTGGTGCTACCTTCATCACAACAACACAAGCAGCACTTCAGTATAATGAGGCTCTATTTGATTACATTTTCTTTTCTTCCAGTAACTGTGTTATGCAACAGAACAACAGCAACAAATGCTAAAAAAAAACAAACTAGGAAGCTATCCTACCCTCCAGAATTTATTGTAGTCTAGATTAATTTAAATAAATTTGAAATTACTCAACCATAATCACAGATGATTCAAGATAAATATTGTTATGAAGGGGGAGACATTTTGGAGAGATGGTGTTAATGATATATATACAGACATATGTATATATATATATATACATATATATATATTTTAAATGATATTTTGGTGTATAAATAAGTCAGAATCCTTGATGACAACAGTCAATTAATAAGAATTCTTAGGTCTGGATTGGTAGGGGAGGAGAGAACAGGTCCTTTTGGTGAGAAATTTGAAAAATGTGTATAGGGTGGATTTTAAACAGCATTTTAATTCTGTTCAGTAAAATCATTTATTACTCCTGCTACAAAAGAGCCAGCCCTGTTGATTCTCAATGCTTTTTAATGCATTGTGACTAGCATTACAATGACTGATGCAACACAATGAGTGGAGGAAAAAGTTCTCGCTCCCTCCCCGTCTCCCTCACCGATCAATATGCTGGAAGAAAATGTCACAGACTCCATTGAAGTAATAGGTTTAGATCACCATTACACTTTCTATTCAATGAGCTGAGGCTGTTTGGGCCATTTCTGTTGGAAAATTCACCTGTTTGAAAAGATTCATTTTATTCAATGCAGTAGAACAAAACAGGGGAACACTGAGCCTGCACACCTCCAGCCTGTGCCTTTCTTTCTCTGTTGCACGTGCATTTCACTCCCTCAGTGTAGCCAGATCTAATTGAAATATATGGAAGAGTCAGAAGCAGGACCATTGATAAAAGGCAGTAGGCAAAGCAGGTATGCATTTTTTTTTGTTACTTTCCCCTTGCTTTTCAGCCCTCTTTCTTCTGTTTTGTCCTATATGTGGCGTCTTCTTGTTCTCTTCTCCCTGTTATAATGCTCCATGAGAGCCAAGAAGCCCTAGCCTGGAGTCATCCCCATTTCCTGTGTTATGCTTAGATTGGTACGAGAGCCATGACCCATGGCTCTGCTAGATGATTGAAGTGATACCATGCCTAGATCCAGATGTGAAGGCCAGTACTGGGGTAATGGCTTACTCCTCCCATATACTCCTTTTCCTTAACAAGTGTCTCCTCAAGAGGATACAGAAGAGATTCTTTTGGTAAAAGAAAAAAGTCTATTGCATCTTTCTATGGGCCTGACTTAAAGATGTTTGGTAAGGGAACTGTGGCATATGCTTTTATCTAAGGGGATATAATTAGTAATGTTGACAAGGGGTATCTTGGGTGGGTTGGTTGAGCCTTCAGCCACTTCATAAACTTCACCAGTCCCCACTTCCATTTTTTTGATATGGACATCTGGCATTTTTTACAATTTTTGTGTAAAGTGGTATGCAAAACACCTTTAAGTGCTCCTCCCATAGAATTGCTGCTCCTGAGTCTGATCTAAAATGATACTGGAACCATCATTGGGTATGAAATTAGGCTTGACAGATCAAAGTTCCACATGCATACTTTTCCGTGTGGTTCATGCAAAATATCTGCCTTCCAGCTCCAGAAAATACACCATTGTTTTCCTAAGTTGTTAATGGCTTTGAAAAAATATATGGCACTATTCCCCAGTGGTTTAGACCTGAGGTCAGGCAACAATTAAGTTTTGAATCTTGTCTTCATCATTTATAGGAAGTTTTGCCTGTCCATGGCAAGGTGAAATGAAATACTTCAGAGTTATTGTAAAATTGAAAAATATGATGTATATAAAACATTTAAAGTACTTGGGAAATATCTCACATGGTAAATACCTATTTTAAAGATTATTTTTATTACTATTACTAATGAAAGAACTAATTAAAATTCATCAAGCCCCTACTATGTTTAAGTGAATGAGTTTTTCAGAGCTCTTTCACCTGATCAACAAATGTAACTTTGAAGTTCACAGTGCTCACTTAAAAAGCATAAATGCAGTGGCAAATGGGAAAGTGGGGAAAATGGAGAAAGACTCAACAGTGACCTGCTTTCTTCCTGAAATAGACATTGGTAAAATAATGTATGGGGCAAATTCCTTTCAAACAGTAAATGCATAAAAGTTAGTTACTAAATCATACTCTAGTGTTTATCATCCTATGAGTGAGGTTTATGCTGGCTATGAGATCATTAAAAGTTCAGATTCCAAAGCTCTGGACATCCTTACGCCCTTAAATCATTTAGCCAAGCAAAGAGAATTCTCATGCTAATGAAGGCAAAAAATTGGATTCTCTAGTTTACAGAGTACACCAAACTGAACAAAATTGTCAGCATAACATTTAAATTACTTTTTTGATAAGCTTGGCTATTTACAAATCATCAGACAATTACATCTTCCAAAAACTATTTAGCATCAATTCACTCTGCCTTTTCAACAGTGCACTTGACTAATTCCAAATAAATTGAAAAAAATTACCTTGCAGATTGCAAGAAACTGACCAAAAACAATCACTAGGGTTTTAAATTGTATATTGTTAAGCAAAAGAATTTTCCTTTGCTTCATCACTCATGCTCCAAACTTTAACCCTTTAGACAGAGGAGAGCAGCTAACAATGAACAAAGACCTAAGACCAAGCTCCATCTTAAGAAGGTCTACTAAACTATTTTTGTGATCCCTTTGACATTACATTTAATGGCATTGTGTGAAGACAATCCCTGGCATGACCTTGACCTTGCAGTTTCCAATTACTAACTATAATACAAGAAACATTAGAACCCACAGAACAATCCCCATATATAGGAGATCAAAGAATGATATCTAACATGGTAAATACCTATTTTAAAAATTATTTTATTACTATTATTAATGAAATAACTAATTAAAACTCATCAAGCCCCTAATGTGTTTAAATGAATGAGTTGTACTGGGTTAATTAGTATTCCCCCCAAATTAATTCCACCCAGAACCTCAGAATGTCATCTTATTTGGAAATAAGGTATTTGCAGATGTTGTTAGCTATTTTGAAGGCACACTGGATTGGGGTGTGTTTCTTTTACAAAGAACGACATTTGAACACAAAGAGAGGAGAGCCATGTGAGGAAGGAGACAAAGATGAGAGTGCTGCTGCCACTACCAAGGAACACCAGGACTACCAAAAGTGGAAAAGGCAAGGAAGGACCCTTCCTTCAAGTGTTAGCATTTTAGTTTGTTAAAGTGGCTGGAATGCAATATCCCAGAAATGGAATGGCTTTTAAAAAGTAATATTAAGTTGCAAGTTTACAATTCTAAGACCATAAATAGTCCAAGTTAAAGCACCAATAAGAGGTTACCTTCACTCAAGAAAAGCTGATGCTATCTGGAACACCTGTGTCATCTGGGAAGCTACCTGGCTGGTGTTTGCTAGGGTCTTTGGCTTCCAGACATCTCTGTCAGCTGGGAAGGCACATGGCAATATCTGTTAGCTTTCTCTCCCAGCCTCTTGTTTCATGAGGTTCTCCTGGGGACATTTTCTTTCCTCATCTCCAAAGGTCTCTGAGTGTGTGGGCTCTGTCCACACTGAAGTTTTTTCCAAAATGGTTCCCTTTTAAAGGGCTCCAGTAAGTGACCTGACCTTGAATAGGTGGAGGCACATCTCCTTGGAGACTACTTAATCAATAGATCCCATCAACAACTGGGTGGGTAACATCTCCATGGAAACAACTTAATAAACAAGATCCCACCCAACAATATTGAATGAGGATTAAAGAACCTGGCTTTTCTGGGGTATACAACAGTTTCAAACCAGCACAGTTAGAAAGGAGCATGGCCCTGCCAACATATTGAGTTCAGACTCCTGGCCTCCAGAACTCCAGAACTGGTTTGAAACTAACAGTTTTTGGTAATGTGTCAGATAACCCTAGGAAACTAATACAGCAGTGAAGTCATTAAAGCTGACTCCTCACCAAACACACTTTGAAATCTTTAGAATGCCACACCTCAAAACACCTAGTGAGCTTTCTCATAAAGCCTTATCTGAGGAAAGATCTGCAAGGGAGGGATTTCCTCCTGCAATCACAGCTCTTAGACAACATCTCCTCAGCCTCTCTAGAAAGTGCTCAGGTCAAAATGCAGTACTGTCTCCTGGGAGTCAAGTTTGATAGCTGCTTAATGTACCCTGAACTCAGGTAAGCACTTATGCATTGTGTGTAGTATTTTGCATTAAAATCTAGGGTAATCCTTTTATTCAAGATATATCTGATTCATGTCCTCTCCCAATTGGTTGGCATGTAATCAAAGAGGACCTTTTTTTACTTTTTTGTTATTGTTAATGTGAGCTCCAGCTTTCCTTAATAAGAAAAATAAGACTGTTCACTTAAAAATAAATAAAGTGTAATATAAACTCAAATATCAATCATGAATGAGTTTGTGTTTTATTTTTTGTCCAGGACCCTCCTCCAGCATTGTCCATTTTCCCTGGGAAATGATAGCTTCGCCTCCATGCAGTCTGAGGTGACCATACCAAGTTAAGGTATGTCTTTTCACCTGTGTCACAAAATTACCTCCCTGTAGCCTTGACCTTGAACCTTCATCCTGTTGTGAGCTGGACAAATCTGGTGTGGTACTTGGTATATACCACAGGTATATATACCCTGAGGTAATGAATGCTTCTTAGTCAAAGAGATGGGAATGCAAAAAATCCTGATAAATATAATGGCCATCAAAGAAGTTTTAAAGTCCAGTCAAAGACATGTATGAGGTGCTGAAAACAGAGACACAGCTTTAAGAAAGTGATAGACATAAAAACTATTTCTCAAATCAACTACATGGTGTTCTATTCTGCTTTCACAGAAAAGAGGGGTTTCTGAAGTGTAGACAGTCTTTGGCTGAATGATACATCACACTTACACTTTCACCCTCTAAATCAAGGTCTTCCTGGGGTTTTAGGAAAGGTACAAAGATTGCCATTCCTCCCGTTCACCTCTTCTATCAGGGGGATGACATTACAGGACAGTGATTAAGTGAGGAAGTATTAACAGTACAGTGGCAAAAAATTCTCCACTGAGGCCATTTTGGGAAAAAGTAATTAATTTGATTTACAATAGCTGCTGGTCCTAGAACACATGTGAGCCTTCTATCTCTCAGTAATTAAAAAAAAAAAAAAAAAAGAGTGAGAAACAGCACTCAGAAACATGGGTTAACCCTCTGCTGTTTACAGTATCTTCATCATTGTTTTATCAACTCCTTAGTCTTAGGTTTAATTTCATTCAAAAGAGTAATAGTCTCTTAGACAAAGTGCTTATAACTGATCATTAATTTAGCTTCAGGACCTGAATACTAAAGAAAAAAAAGATACCAATTAGATTTCAATTGGCTATTTTTTAAAACTGCAAATAGCAGAATCCCCATTTCAATTTAATTAACCGAAAGAAAGAGGTTAAAGAAATAAAAGATGTGTACTTTAATATTTTGTACTTACACTTAGGTATTTTTCCAAAGAAATTTCTTTCTAGATAAACAAGAATTGAACATAAGAACCAATAAGAAAACGGATCATACTGACTACATAGGATAGTTACTGTTATCTCAATTAATACCAATTGATATTATGTTTTGACATAAACCCAACCAATCACTTCTATGGTAGTAAGGTACACACTATTTTCTTTCTTGATCAGTTTAAAGCTTCCCATGCAGCCTGAAAATTTGTCAAACTATCCCAGAGAGAAACAGAAAAATGTCATTTTTCAGTGCATGAAAGAGAGGTTTTATTCCTTGTAGAGAAAAGAAAATTCCTTTACTGAGAGAAGAGTGAAGTGCAAGAAAGAGGAAGAATATAAATGTAGAAAATAATATTTTTTAAGCCATAAAGCTCATTTTCTTCCTTTTTTTGCACATTCATTTCCCTGCCAGACCAAAGTCAGTTTTATGTTTAGGTAGAGAATTCTGGCCAGCCAAATAATTTGAAGGTTACAGGTTTCTTCTTTGACCTAAAACAGTGCTGCAAATTCTACCATTACAGTTATCTTTTAAAAAATGCTCTAAACACAAAAGTCTTAGCAGAAATGTGCAGCCCTAATAACTCAATGCAAATTTGTTTCTCAGACACCCAGGGTACAGTAGGGTTCTGAGGAAATTGTTTCTGTCATTTAGCATTAGGGTTTGAGCATATCTTTTTGGGGGGACACAATTCAACCCATAATACTGTGGTATCTTTGGAACTGGGCCAAGAACTGAGAGGAAGCAGCATGCCTATAAACCATGCCCTGCCTTTTGTCCACCTGTCATAGTAGAAAAAACACTGAATCCAGGTCAGAAGATGTGGTGTCTATCCTGAGTGCTGCTACTTTGAACAGCAGGACCCAGGCTGGAGTTCCTTGCCCACTTTCTTCATCTTCAAGGACAAATATCAGGCATATGCTGCATAATAACTAAGTGTGAGAATATATGTTAAACCACTTAATCGGTTCCAAGGGGTCAGGATGTACCTGCCCCCCAAATGGAGTAGATATAACCATTTATAATAAGGCAAACAGATGTGCAGACAATAAATGCTAGAGTAAATAAAAAAAAAGTGATTGAAATGCATTATAGTGGTCAGAGAAAGCTACTTGCAGGAGGTGCGCTTCAAGATGGACTACAGAGTCACAATTTTGTAATTATACCTTGTAATTCAGTATCACAGGTCTTCTTGCTTCGCTTCAATTGACTCCCTGCCTTCGTCTTCTTTTTAAAAATTCTGGTTGCACATGATAGCTTATTCCTTTCATTAATTTAACCAAGACACTTCTATTTGTTCTTTTAATTATTTCTTGGATTTCTTCTTTTCCTGTACAGTCTTGGATTTTCTTTAATTTTTTTTCCACCCGAAGCCTGGGTTCTCCTAGACCCTTCAGATTCAAGGATGTACCACCTATCCCATTTCCCCAAGTTATTCCTCCTGGGATCCTTGTTTGCATGAGTTCTGTCTACCTTCTGGCAGCCATTTTGCACTTTAAGCTTCACTCATTAATGTGCTAGAAATGTAGCTGATTGCCTCTGTGGCCCTTTAATTAAAGACAATTAAAAGTTCCTGGGTTACCATGGGGATGACTGATTACCCAGCGGAGTTCACATTTGAGAAGATGAACCCTCAATAATCCTCCTGCATGAGAAACAGGGACTTAGCCCTTGGGCCCCTTATTTCATTCCCACAATACTAGGAGGTTACCTAAGCTTTTATTAAGGTTGGAACTCTAGGTCCCTTTTCTAATGGAGTCATACTGCAAAACAATTTCTCAAGTGTCTCTTTATTTCCTTCTCCCAGGCCCTTCTTGACTCTGCTATCACAAAATGTTAGAGCAAGAAAAGTACTTTAAAACTGGTCAAATTAGTTAAGGAAGTCAGTCAACTAGATATCATTGGAGTATGTTTCATGTACCAGATTTGGGGAGGAAGCCTTCTAGATTGTTACCTGTCCTCTTGCTCCCAGTCCAGATTTTATTCATTAGTAGGGAGAATAATGTGCATAATTCCTGACTCTTTGCTGTGGTCCTGAGTTGACAAAGGCAAGCACAAACTACCTCCTGATAACCATTACTGTCCCTGGACTAGTTGTTTTTGCCTGGCCCACCTCCTGAGTTTTGATAATTGGCCACAGTGAGGGAAAGATAGAGAAAGCAGAAAAGTCAATCCTCCTATTAGTCTGATTCTTTATAATGTCAATAGCTGATTCACTCCTCCTCCTGGTTCTGATGTTATTACTCTTTATTTTGCTTTGCTGTATGCCATAATCACATGCCTGATCCCACTTCCTTCAAGTTTTCCATTGAAAAGGATCTGCCTTAAAATGTCACTGTTACTTCATGATTCGATAATACACATATACAGCGCCTTCCATGCCATATGACAGGGTGGAGTTTGTACCCCCTGCATTGGATCTGACCACTGAATGGATGGATGTTCCACCCTTCAATCTGGTTCTCATCCACTCCCCCAATATTTGAAATGTTTCCTAAAGGGAAACCATACCATACCCAGGCAAGCCCCAAAAACTTTGCCTTCATTAAGTTACTGAAAAGATACTTAAATGTTCTTGCCTCAAAAGGCAAACAAAGGACCTGCGAGTCCCTCTTATGGCTCTGGATGAAAACTCACAATTCTTCCTCATTTATTTTAAAGGGTATCCAAAACTATGGTTCTCACTGCTGTGGATTCTACTATCAGGCAATCCAAGAGAGTTCTCATTATCTGTGTGCATGTGTAGACTATTAATCGGCCCTCTGCTCTGTTCTGTCTTCCACTCTCACACTGATCCCTATACTGTCCCTGCAAAGGACACAAATATGACTTTCTAGGGGTTCTTGGTGCTGGCACTGGTAGCAGAGGAAACACAGTACATTTAGGGAAATACACAAAAACACTGGTTTGACACACAAGAGGGAAATGAAGATCTAAGAAGTCCATCCAAGTGGACTTTATGCAAGGTTTCATTTGGTCAATCAAACCACAGAGTAAAGCATTTTTAGTAACCCTCACCTTCTGTAGTGGTCATCACTGTTTTTGTCTACTTGTTTATTTTGTGCTTAGAATTTCTGAATTTTTACTCAATGTCAGTCATTTCTACCAGTGAAAAAGCCTGATTTGAACGATTGGGAATAGCAACTTACAAATGTTTTCAACCCAAGGGAATACTGGAAAGATGTATTCCATTTATTTCCTAGGTTTCTTCCCTTTCTTCCTGTTCTTATAGGTATCAAAAAAAAAAAAAAAAAAAACACCATATTTGAATTCCAAAAAAAATTGTAGTTATAATTATTCTAATGGGCTTCTCGAATGCACCCTACAAATAACACCCTCGCAATCTACAACTGATTTGGTGCCTTAAGTATAAAATGATCTTAATACATTTTAAAACCAATAAGCAGAAACTAATTTCTGAACCTGCTTTCTGTATGTTAGATCCAGGACATGGTACCTAGTATTTTCCTCAGATAACAGATGCATAATAGGTGTGAAAGGCTGACAATTTGGACTTTGTAGGTGGCGAGGAAAGGGTCACCCCTGGAGCCACCTGTCCTTTGTTCATGTGCAGCACAGCCATGTTTCAAGTAGTCCTGGGGTAAGGTTTCCTCACACCGCGCTCTCAGCAGGACGCTAGCCTGACCTGTAGAGACCACCTCCGCGAGCGTGTGTAGTTCACTTTCCAGGACCGGCTCTGCCCTTGATCTCCGTGCTGTGACCGACATCAAGGTGTCCAATTAGTGTGCGCCATGATGGTGTTTTCTGTGATGTTGTAAGGGCATGGAGGTCACGGGCGATTTGAGTCCAGCTAAATCCCTGGAGGCTGCACAAAGCCAAGCCTCTGAAGTCTGACTTCAGCACAGCAGCCCACAAATGAAGGCATGGCTCCTCTTTATGAACTTGACCAGGAGCCTGCTCGCTAGGCAGGGACCTCAAATGCAGCTATTACTGCAATTTGGACTAGCAAAGGCATTTGCTGATTGCCAAAACCAAGCTTTACCCGGCGGCAGGGTAGACCAGGTCATTGTGGAGGGGAGATGAAGGCACGATGACTGTGAAGGAAAAGACAGCATTCGGGATTTTAGGGCCTAGGAGACAAAGCTCCACAGTTAGTGCCCTAACCACATATCAACATTTTATTTTAATTTATTTTTCCACTAAACCATTTGCCAATATTTATTTTGCATCAGTCACAGTCACGGAATCTTATTTTGTCTTTGAAATCTGCAAAGAGCTTTGCCATTCTAGCAGCCATGTGAGTTAAGCAGATTAATTGTTCTCAAGTATCAGATGAAGCCAATGGAGGCACCTAGAAGCCACTGGTCTTGTCTTTCCCATCCATTTACATTCTTTGCTTCAGTTAGTTGGCAGTGGGACAGGACAAGCCTGGTTTGCCCAAGATGAAAGGTCGGGTGATTCCTCCGATTTAGAGGCCAAAGGTGTCAGTGCCAGGGACAGGCAGGCCTGAGAGAGCCAGGCGGGGGCCACCCTGATGGTCAGAATATGGCATAAAGAAGATCAGAGACTATCCACCAGAGTGCATCACAAAGAGTGGCCCAAAGTACTTTAAAACTAGTCAGATTAGTTAAGGAAGTCGGTCAACTAGATATCATTGGAGTATGTTTCATGTACCAGATTTGGGGAGAGAGCCTTCTAGATTGTTACCTGTCCTCTTGCTCCCAGTCCAGGTTTTATTCATTAGTAGGGAGAATAACATGCATAATTCTTGTAGGCAGATCGATTCTGTAGTTGTTTTATTCTACTAGCATATAACCCTGGGAAGATTATCAGGTATAGCAAATAAAAAAGAAAAGCCTGGCCATTTACATTTGAATTTCAGTATATAATGTATAATTTTAGTATAAGTATGTCCCAAATATTGCTTGAGACATATTTATTCTAAAAATAAGCGAGGGGACCTGGCACTTATCTGAAATCCAAATTTAACTGGGTGTCCTATATTTTATTGGCAACCCAAAGCCCTAGGTTCAGAGATCCACACTGGGACAGGGGAAGGCCAAGAGCCAGGGGTCTTCTGACACTGATCAGTAAAAGTGCCAAAATTCGGTCATTGGTGGCAGTGTAGGAGGTGCCAAGGGTCTGGAGCTTTTGGACTTTATCAACATTATTTTAGCTCACACAACTTTTTTTTTTTTTTTTTTGCAGCCACTCCGTTTTCTTCTCAGTGAAGTGTATAAAGAAAAATGCAATTAGACCTGCATTAAGATGGGAATCAGTTGACATAGTATACAGTCAGATCTGGTTTACAGCATCTGCATGCTTTTGCTTTTTTGTTTGCTTCAGCCCTACCTCAGGTGTCCAGAGCCCTATCAGTTCCTTTTGACCCCTGTACTCCTCCCACCAAGCTCTGGACATTCTGCTTCCCAGCCCCTCCTCAAATTTGAATTCTGTTCAGCGTCCCCTGTCTTCTCAATTTCCTACAAGGTAGCTAGAGCAAATTCTGTGGTCTAAGTTATGCTGGGTTTCAACGGACGGTGATAGTTTAAATTGCCATCACACATAAATAGGGCTCTTTGGGTCTTACCCGAAAGAAATGAGTAAGATAGGAACCTCTAGTAGCCAATGAGAAGATGATTTCAGGTTAGGAAGCCTTTCATTTTTTCTCAAGTCATGTCGTATTTGAGACTGCTTGGTAGTAGGAATGTCTCTGACTTCAGAGAATGGGAAATCTCTGTAGGGTTACCATTAAACTAACTTGCAAAGAATAGTCCCTGCTCTCCTAGAAAGCTAGCAAATAGCCACCACGACCCAGCCCGCTCCTTTGACTTGCTTCATGAACTCTGATCCCACACATTTCCTCAAATTCTCAATAGGGCTTTTAGTTATCCTGCTGACAATATTCTAAATCTCTGCTTCGTCCTCAAAAAAACAAGAAAGGAAAGAACACAATAGTACCCCAAAAAAGACAATACAAGAATCTGGTTAAATATGAAAGAAGCTTCATGATTTTCAGATGAGAAAGGCTATAAAATGTGCAAATGCCAAGTGAAGTGTCATTATAATCACAGAGATGTCCTTATAAAGAAGCCCATAATTTCTCAGACATTTACAACAGCTATCCCTACACCCATGGAAATGAATTATAATCAGATGCAACCACAGGCCATTGTCTCTGAGCCAAGTTTAAAAGCAACCTCCCTTAAAAAAAATACCAACACTATTCATTTGTTTCTTTTGTGGAAGCCATTATATCTGGGAAGTGGGAAAGGAGATTAAAGCATTGCAGTGGTGCATTTTAAACTTGCAACATATTGCATTTGTGTGGAAAAAAAGAATGATAAAAATTTACAACTGAAAACCTCTTTCTTCCCCTCTTACCTATTTATCCATTCTTTCTCTTTTGTCTCCCCATTTCTCTCTGCCTAGTCTTCTCTTCCTATATCTACTTCTCTCCCTTGCTCTTCCTTTCAGTATCCTCTGCCTTTCTTGCCTTCTCTTTCTTCTCTCCTCACTCCTTTCCATCTGCTAGTGTTGCAAACTTCATTGATAAAGCCAGGGGTCTGTTCTTTGACAACTGAACTTCCAGTGTGAGTCTCCAGTGCTCTGGTTTATTTTCAGTCTAGGTTGATTTTGGTATGAGTTCAAGCTGTATTTACAAAAAGGGAGAAAACAAGCCCATTAATCTCCTTTGCTTTCTCATTCCTGTTTGTACTGTTTCTTCATTTTTTTTTTTCTTTCACTGAAATAGACCTTGAAAATAGACTTTGCTACCAATGAAATTACCCTGATCAAGTGGTGTCAACTGGAATCCCACAACGTGCAGAGTCCGATTATCATGTCTATCCCTGGTTTGCAATCACCCTGGCATCTCTGGTACTGGCAGGAACCCCTGTAGTGATGAGAAGAGAACTTTGCCCATAACAGCATTCTGAGAGCGAGAAGAACATTTACCTATCCAGTCCTTGGCGGCATGTTTCTGTAGCTGCAAATTTTCACTGGATTCTTTTCATTTATTAAAAGGCTTCATTCCTGAATCATCAGTTTTTCTGCTTGACACTAGATCAATTCTATCATTCTCAAGATATGTTATAATTTTAAAAGGAAATAAACAAGATAAAAAGTAACATGCAATCCTCCTATAAGTTCATATACTACTTTAGCCACTGTCCCATTTCTTGTCTCCCTTTGGAGTAAAATTTCTTTAAATTTTGTCTACATGTGTGCCTGTAAGTCCTGCATGCATATCTCTTTATGTTACACTGAGCAGGAAGTCATCCTTGTACCCAAAACTGCTCTTGTCAAGGTCTCCAATGACCGCTAAGTGGTTCAACCCAAAGGTCAATTCTCATGCCCTGTTTATCTCTAGAAATGGTCTCAGGATGGACAAGTGAAGCCTAATGATATAAAGATCATAAACTTTTCCTGGGAAAGAAGATCTGATTCAAGAATAACAAGTCAGCAACTGGAGGAATGCAACGAATCTATGACTAAATCATAGAACTAGTCCAGCACCCATTAACTGAGAGCTGAGGCCAGGACTGCAGGCTTATCAAAGTGGAACAATGAGAAAATAAAAGAACCATTTGTCTGAAATTGCCCTGGAGCTCTGGGGACACTATAGTGGTAGCAGCAAGATAGGAAACATTCTTGGAACAACAGCTTTGGCCATAAAGATGACGTCACTATAATAGTGATGAGGGAACATGGTTGTAGAAGAACTGGTAGAATTGGGGATCGTGGGGGTGGGTGGGTTAGGATTATCAGCCTAGAGCAATTTGTGAATTGTTTTAGGTTTTCTTTTAAAATCAGTGAATATGACCTATCATTTATCAGAGTTGATTTAATAGCATGTAAATCTATTCCTTGCAAAATCAGATATTGACTACTGGAGAATATTGCTTCTTTCAGGGCTGCTGGTTTGTGAGTTGTATTTCCTTCACAGAGATAGCCCTAGGAGTCAAGAGTCCTGCATTTGCTTCTTCTTCTCTCTATCAGACTCTTATTTTATGTCAGAGTTCCTACTAGGCTTAATCTGCTATGAACTGGGAAAACAAAAACAAGTGCACTGAAATTGTGCCTAAAACAAGTCTAAAGGGGATCTGAGTAAAGACCATGAAAATGATAAGAGAAATTTTTGAATTCTCAACACCTCTAGCTTCCCCAGTCTGCCGTATAAGGAGCACATTCCCTTACTCACTTATATCACGTATCATTTCATGCCTCAGACTCCCTGTCTTATTTGGTATCATATAACTGACTTGAAATCCAGTATTTGAAGGGGAGTCCATCCCAAATGTTAATTTTCCCTGAGTCCTACAAACTGAATTAATCTCCCTTCAGTTGTAAATTTTACATGTTATAAAATTTGTAAATGTCTATATTGTTGTAAATTTTAAATGTTTATAATGTATTGGTCCTTAGTATAGACCTCTTTAAAACTTTATCTTTCTCTAAATTTACACAGTCTCCACAATTAATTTATGGGCTCTTTGAAGTTAGAGACCTGTTTTTGTTTTGCTTTGTTTTATTTGTGTTAAGTATTTATATCTACCTTGTTCCAAAAGGGATTTAAAGTGACTCATAAAATCACGTACGATTGGGCAAGATACATATATAAAGGAGTGAAAATTTAGGAAAACAGAAAATCATGGTAGGAAAATAAATTGAATTCAAAGGTGAGACTAATACAATCAAATGTGTCTGGGAAATTGTCTACAATGCTTTGCATGGGTTGCTGAGTGTCTTACCTTCCTAACAGCCAACATAGAAATGGATTCATGATCAGATACTTAATTTACAGTGGGTGCAAAACAGAGAGAAAATAAATAAATACACAAGTAAATAAACAACTAAAAAGTCCAGCTGCTCAGGGGAAGCCTACTTATTCCTCTTGTTCAGGAGAAATGCCTCCAAGGACCTTCATAAGCCTGATGCTGTGTCGTAGTGAACAAAATTTTCAGCAGCATCCGCCTATTAAGTATCAGTGAGCATGCTTCATCCTACTATTTTATATAATGTCCCTCTGCTCAGGCTGAGACATGTGATCAAGAATTAGGTTTTCGACGTTTCTCCTCTCACACTGATTCAGACCATTGATATAAACAATATTCAGAGGAAAAACAAGCTGCCGTACGCCTCTGGAAGAAGCCACACCGCATCGAACACACACAGACGCACATCCTCTGCGAATGTTCATTTTAGATTAGTTTGTGCTTTTATTTGGTTCTGGGAGTAAATGGGACATTTCTAATGAGTGCTCATCATTTTGGCAGCTAGAATACGCACAGATGATATGAGCCACTAACCACCAGGGACAATGTTTGCCCAGATGTGACTCTATCTTATGCTACAAAGCACTGTAAATGTCAAACCCCTGGTTGGTATGCAATTCTCCATTTACCATACACAAAGCCTGCTGGAGAACAAAAGGTGCCAGATATGGATGTGTAAATCATTATAATGGGAACAACAGATCAACAACATCACCTCTTAGAACAGGATGGCCTGAGGTCACGCTTCTTAGATCACTAGCCCCTTTTCAAAATGTCCTTTTTTGTTTGTCCTGTTTTTCAGAAGGCACCATGGGCTCTTTGTAATTAAAGTTGTATTGATTCTGTATTTTTAAAAAAGGTTTATAAAATGACTGGCATGAACCAGAACAAAGCACAAAGGCAGATAACGGATAATAAACATGAGGAAAGATAGTCCACAAATGTGCTCCTAATAATTCTCATGTATCTGCCCCCCAAAGTTGATTCAGATGCCACTTTGTTTCAAAAGCTATCCTATGAATGAAAGATTTTCAGTGGTGTTCCTAGCTGGTGACATGAATTGATTATAGCAATTATGATTGTGGTCTTTCTATCCGCAAAATTTTTAATTCATCTTATGTGAAAGGTTTGTCCCAGGATCACCAGTATTGTAGCTGATCCCCAGGACATGAGAGCAAAAAGGTTCTTCAGAAACTGTGGCCTCCACTTTGTTGCAGCATTCCCATCTCCCTGCAGAATGGTTAGGTAGCATATCCTCAGGAGGCATATTGAGATGATGATGATGAACTGCAATGATAAGACAAAGATATTCAGAGGCACTAAGGGGAAAAACCCAACCACTTCCACCAGTCGGATCTGCTCTCAGAATCAAGTACAACTATTTGGAAGCCTTTTGGATATTAATTATAGAGTATAATGCAAATTCCCCATGTCTCTCAAATCTGTAGATTGTCATCAGAATAGATGTTTCAGAAATTTCTCCAACTCCAATACCCTGAAAACGTCTCCTGAGCTACATCTTTAATTCTCCCAAGGACATTTCACTTGAACTTTATTGAGCAGTGTGCTACTGCACTCTGATATATGCCACACTTCCAGCTCCCCTCAACCAGGTTTCCTGTCTGAGGAACATTGCAGCAGGGAGGGGGCTTTACCCTTTGCCATGACTACCAAGGCCAGCCACCACAATGTCAGGTCTGGGCCGGTAAGGCCACCTTCTGCCATTTCCAGAGCTATCATATGTATCATCTGGGCTGTTTTCTAAGAGAATGAGAGATTGCTCATCTCTTCTACACATCAACATTTCTTATCTCGACCTGAACAGAACTTTTGGTTCCTCATGTGACATCAATAGATGTAATGACCTCTCTCAGGCAGCAGGCAAATATCAGAGCCAAAGCCAGAGGCCATGCTGCCCTATTTTCCCTTCTTTCTTATTCCTTCACTGGCCCCCTTCTGACTTCCCAGAGGCCCCTGCACACATCCCCTCCCCATTCAGTCAAATCCTAAAGCCTTTTTGCAAATCAATTCAGATAAGCATATTGTTGATATCTGAATTTCAGTTTGTGTAAGAGATTGAAACTACCAAGAAAATCAGATGTTAAATTAGCAATGGTTTCCATATATCTATTTGCTGCTCACCAGCTAGCATGTATAATGAGGATCTGACTAATATAATCAAACGGATACTTAGAATAGCTAAACGAAAGTGATTGATGTGATACCTATGTAAATTACAAGGGAAAACTTTAGCACTTTGAGTCAGGAAACGGGTGATTTAGTAAGGGCTCTGCAACTAACTAGTAATGGGACCTTGGAAAACAAAATTACATTTTTTGGCACAATTTTTCCCTTTCTATTAAATGTAGGAGGGATATGTCATCTCTAAGTCACTTTCAGCTCTAGACCTAGGAGAATGACCTGCTTTGCTGGTTCTTTGGTAAGTAGCAGGGATATATTTTCTAAGTTTATCTTTAAAACACTCCTAGGTCCTAAGGGGAAAGTTCACACCAGCAATTACTAAATCAGTTCTCAATTTAAGGAATATCTGCTTCACGGGAGGCCTGATGCAGAGCCCCATGGAAAATCCAGAGGCTCTTCAGGCAAGGTCTTTTCTCTCCAGCGATTTTCAGAGATAAGAGAGTCATGCATATAAAATAAAATCAAGGGGTGACTCCCAGGGCCAAATGAGTGGAGCAAAATTGTCTGCGGTAAGTGTGTCAGGAGAGACTGGGATTTGAATGGACCGCAGTAGGACTCCAGGAAGAGGGAAGAGAGTCGACAAATGTGTTTATAGGAAAGTATCAATAGGATAAGTTGGTGGCATGTTAGCTGCAAGTGGTTTATTAGCAGGAGAGAGTGCAGTTGGTTGGCAGCATTCATGGAATTCCAAGGGAAGACATTTGGAGCTCATCCCAATCACCATGAGAGGCAATCAGAAGTTTCTGCTCTTACCACAGAGAGTGAACAACTGTATTCTTGAGATAAAGAATTCCCTGTGAAGATGGAATGTTGATTCCATATTAACCTTTAAAATCTGAGGTGAAGCTGAGAAAATCTCACTTAAAAAATTAAGGAATGACATCACCAGAATCTTTTTAAAAACATCCACGAATGTCTATAATTCGAAAAAGATCATAGGGGACTCTTTTCGAGCGGAAGAGATGAAGAAACAAACATGAATATAAACTACATTTGGTTTGTGCCTCGAAGCCATTGGCATTAATTAAGATTCGATGGCTTCCAAACAATTATGACATAATTAAAGTAAGATTCTTTCTACAGTAAAACGATAAGAAATGACTTTTAGAAACCGTGGGAACCATTAAAACGGCACATCAGTATCAAAATGAGCAATATTTACTAGTATTAGCACTATTAAAATGCCTTTTGAAGACAAACTTGGGCAATTATTACTCAGAAAAACTCACATTTGGAGATATAGAGCACTGATAATTAAATCCCACACTCTATATATCTCTCTTTTTTGTGTTTGACAGAACAGAGTCTTTAAGAGAATCTATTTTAATGGCATTGAATTAGCAAAAAATTCAAACAGAGAAAGGGCACTTAGCAGGAGGTTGATATTCAAGGAAACTCAGCTCTCATTATTATTATTGTTATTTTTATTATTATTCTTACTCTTTTGGAGGTGCTAAAGCTCCATGTGTGGTATTGGTACATGCACAAATAAGTTAAGCTACTGGCTCATAAACTTTCTCTAATGGATGTAGCACACCCTTAATTAAAATGGACAATACAGAGCTAAGCTGGATGGTTATGCAGGTCTAATAAATGGAGCACTTGAGACTTGGGCCATTGGTTTGAATCAAATGGTGAGCCTGTGTCCAGCTGATCAAAAGCATCTTGCAAAATAAAGTTAGGGCTTCAAGTGGATTTTAAGACCTTGAATGCTGGACAGGCAAAAATAACTTTCTAAGACTGTCTTTCTAAAGACAGTCTTAACAGCAGCCAAGGATGGTTATTTTTCTTCCAGTAGATGTGAGTTTGAGCACATGCAGAAGAGGTATGTAGGGCTGGGGAGGGAGAAGTGGTGGTAATTAAAGTGGGAAACTGAAGGAAGACAATGCGATACCAATTGCCTCCACTCAGTTGAATCATGGGATTCAATTATGGGAACCCTTAGGAGAGATTTACTTAAGAAAGAAATGGGTATCTAGGTGTCACTCACAGCCCTCAAACACCCTTTCCAGCATTTAGTTTCAAGACCCACAGGGGACTGCACTGAAAGAGAAAATGAATTCCTCCAAAGATATTAATGTTCTTAAAGAGATGTAAAGCATATAAAATAAGAGCAAGAAGGATGAGCAAAGACCAAAAGCCATATACCCAGAATGGGCTCTGGTTATCATTCTTAAAAAATAAAGAATAGTTAGAAGGGGTGAAATGAGACAACATCTAAACTACTTTCAGTGTCCCCTGAGAGAACAGTTGTGAGGTTTGTCAGTGTGCAGACAATTTTTCTGAGTTGTTCATCTTTCTTTTAGTCTGAATTAACTGGTATAAACTATCATATATATGCTAAAACATGGGGAAGAAAGCACATATCTAGAGCCATTTTCTATAGTTTTGAGGGTTGGGAGGGGGGAAAAAAGAATTTCTCAAAGTCATTTTTGGTACCCCACATTATAAGTATGGTAGATTTTTGGTAATTATTTCTTGTATGTTAAATGTTGTTAAATATTGTCCAAAAGGTCACTAGATTCTAGAGAATGCAGTCGTTATGATTTATAAAGGAAAAAACTCAAACAGAGGAGGAATCATGTCTGACCTTCAGTTCTTAGTGGGTAGGGCTGGCAAGAGGTCTGGGCATCAGAAAGACAGGGTGGATGCCATCCCGGAGAGCAGGGCAGAGCATTTGATATTACTGTTGAGTATTTGGGGAAACACCTGCCACTTGATATCACTGATATTAATTCTGAGCGTGCCATGTGCATGCATGTTTTCCTGGTTAGACTGCAAGCTCCTAGGAGCAGAAGACATGTTCACAGAGTTGAGCTTACCACTCTAACTACTTGCAAGAAGCCTAAACTCTTTTGTACTCTATGTCTGGCTCTAAATAATCAGAACCATTTTTAAAAACATAAGTATTACTGTTGTTGTTGATGAAGTGAAGGCCTATTCCTTGACCTGAAATTACTCATTGCCTGTTTGGGGAAACAAGATGACCACATAAAAGAATGGAGAATGAAAATCAGAATCAGACCAGAAATCTTTGCCTGTTCCTTTGGAACCGCTTCTCCACCCAACCTCACTGAACAGCCTTCTGCCCTTCCACATGCTTATTCATTGTTTTCTTTGTTTTTAGTCTGGTCTTTTCCTTCCTCTGGGAATCTATTCTTTCCTTCCCTCTTATGGTCTACTTCATCCCACTGAGAATTAGCATCTTCTTTATGTGCCTATAGTATTTAGAATCCATATACCACAGTACATTGCTTAGTTGCATACTCACCTGGTTTACTTTCTAATTCTTTTGTGTCTCTCAGCCTTGTCTCCTTGGTGATATTAGAATAGAATCATGTTTATGGTAGAATTTCTTTTACGCTTTCCTTTTGGCATTGGACACAATGTTGAGCACATGACATTCATGATAGAGGATCATTGATAAAATACTTTTGCAGACTAATTGCAAATACAAATGATCAATTTGTTTATGCTAGGCTATGCTAAAATAACAAACAACCCCTGAATTTCAATGGCTTAAAATAACAGAGGTTTGGTTTTCACTTTCCCAGAGTTTTCTGCAGATCTTCCCATCTCCAGGGCAGTTATCCTCCAGGCAATGGTGCAGCTTTGCACTGCTTCCACGGCTTTGAGGTGGAGAAGAGAATTACGTAGGGGAATCTTACACAAGCAATCAATGCTTCCACCTCTTTTGCTTATATTACATTGGTCAGAGAGGATCCCATGCCAAGCCCAAGGAATTAGGGAGGGCCCAATTCCCTGAAGACTCTGAAAGAGGAGAACAAGAAATGTTCAGAAGCAACTTGAATAAGTATACATATCAGACCCCAAACAGAAGAAAAATCCCAAGATACCATAAAGAACACTATAGCTAAAAGATGAAAAATATGGCAGAGAAAAAAATCAGAGGCAAAAATAGATATCATCTGATTTTACTAAGTATAGCTCAGAAATAATGTCCTAGTACTAATGCCTCATTTATATCTTAGAAATCAAAATCAAACTGATTATTACATTAAGGGTGGATCTAAAGTAGGGGAAGGCATATCAAGCATATGAATACAAACTAGTAAACATGTTAACAAATGAAATAAGTGAAGCATTTTCATACTAGCAATACAAGTTACAAATTAAGTTCATGAAATTAAAAAAAAGATTGATGTAGAAAAGCAGAGTAAAAAGAAATGAGTAATTAGATGGTAACATAGACTTGGGATGAGCAGCATCTGACAAGGAAAGATAAGCAAACACCTTGAATTATTGAGTGTATACAAATCAGCATGTCTCCACTCATTTCTGTCAAGGTTAGCAGGAGCCAGACAAAGAGATGAATGACATACACCTTCATTATTTAGGCCAATTCTCCACTCTGGCTGGAGGTGATTGGGTTGCTCAGATAAACCATTTAATGTTTATCCCCAAGCAATGGGTCAGATAGCAATTTATCTCATTTGGCCTCTAAAGGAATTTAGAGATTGAGAGAGCCAGAGCCAGAGTGAGAGAGAAACACCACAAAATCAGCTCTCTTATTCAAGCATCTAAACTCTGAGCCAGATTGATCCCTAGCCATTTGCTTGGTTGAACTGTTGCTAACCCTTTGCATATTTTAAATGCTGAGGACATGCATATATATGGAAATCTGGCCAGAAAGAATATTTAATCTGGGGAGGGGTCCCCACCCACATAATATAGCAGTAAACAATATTCTATTAGGCTGCTTTGGCATAATATAGTATCCCTGGAATAGTTTACATATAGATTCTTGAAATGATAAGTGTGTATCCTCAGGAAACACAACTGACAAAGTGATTAATCTAAATACACAGAATATTTCTATAGCCAAGGCAGTAATGTCTGATGTTGCTTATGGGTCAAGAAATAGTGGAATAAAAATTAATAAAGCTTTGGGATATTATACAACATGAAGAATCCTGGAATTATTTAGGCTACCTATTTCAAATGTTACCTGTATTCTCCTTCACCCCACCTTTTGGCCGTATACGTTGGCTTGTACTTTGTAGAAAGTGGGTCTGCCTTTGTTTTTTTTGAATGTCATGGTGAAATGAAATTTTATCTCCCTTTGCTGCAACTAAAACTTTTTATATCTTTGGGTACTAATCATTGTTTGCTTTGAATATGACAATATTTTGACATAGATTATTTGCTTCAGTATATAGATTTTTCTTATGCTGGATGAAAATACTATGTACCATGGAAAAACCATGTTTTAATCCTGAGCCAATCGTGTGGGGGCAGCTGCTTCTTTTAATCCTGCTTCAATAGTATAGGGTGAAAACATTTGATTAGATTATCTCCATTGAGATCTGGCACATCTAATTGTGACTGTGATCTTTTGATTAAATAGAGATATGACTCCACCTATTTCAGGTGAGTCATGATTAGTTTACTGGAGTCCTTTAGAAGAGGAAACATTTTGGAGTGAGCTCAGAACAGAGACATGGATGTTTAGGCATGTTTGCAGATGCTTGGAGACCAGCAGACAGCACCATGTACCTTCCTGAGAGACATTAAGCAAGCAGGTGTCTAGAGAGAACCAAGGGAAGTCAAGAGATGAAAGCCAGCCTGGACAAGCAAAGTGAGGAACCCCCACAAGAACACAGAATGAAAGCAATGGAGCCCAGGAGCAAGGGACAGCAGACACCAGCCATGTGCCTTCCCAGCTGACAGAGGTGTTCTGGATGGCATCTCCCTTTCTTGAGTGAAGGTAACCTACATCTGTTGGCTCCTTAGTTCAGACATTTTCTTGTCATTAGAACTGCAAACTTGCAACTGAATAAATTCCCTTTTTAAAAGGATCTATTTCTGGTATATTGCATTCCAGTAGCTTAATAAACTAATACATTTCTCAATTGTGTAGAAAAATATGGTGGGTAAGAACCAGATTTTCTTTGTGCATGTTCCCTATTTCTAACACAATAACTAACAAAGGACCTTCTATATAATGGGAACTGCACGAATGCTGATTGGAGTATATTGAAAAGTGGAGGTCACTGTGTGTAAAACCACATCCTGGCATTTTCATGCCATGCACATACCACCTTCAAACCACCTTCTTCCCACAAGACTGATTACTTCCTCCTTCCAAGGACATCCAAAGCACCTGTTTTGGGCTCATTCCCTAAAGAGATCCCACAGATTGTCAATGAATAAATTTCCAACCGTGCTATATAGGATGAGAAGATAAGGTTTTCATATTTACAAAAAAAAAAAAAAAAAAAAGGCGTGAACCAGGAAAGATAGAAAATCATAAAACAGCAGAATATGTGGTTTTTATCACAAACATTATGAAAAGTTAGTTAAGGAAGAGATCTGTGTAAGCTGACTAGGGAACTACAATTTGTGCCTGTGACGCTCCAGTTAGAAACTCTGATCCCAACTACATGTTCAGAGTCCTATGTTGATGTCTAGCCACATCCAACTATGTAAAAAATAACATCAACAATAGAATTCAACCATGAAGGAAGAAGAGACCTATTTTTTGCTAAGATTATATCATTACTAGCCATATAGAGTGAAAAAAAAGAGAGGCTAATTCTGCAACTTCACATGCTATTTGGTGCCACATGGCTGCCCATAACTAGTTCTTACTAGTAATTTAAACTTTATACGGTTTGTAAACACATGAGTTCAACAAATCTCTCCTTATGGCCAAGAACACTTGTGGAGGAAAACTTTCAGAAACTGTTTTATCACAGGCTAAGCCACAAGTCTTATACCACTTCTATCCCTCTTTTCCATGATGTGACCTACTGAACTATAAATGGTATAAGGCCTGACCTTGTATGAACTATTATCCCAGATCCCTGAAAATAAACCTTTCTGTGACAACATTTTTTTACCACTGCACTTTGAGAAGGTATTGTCAGAGCTAACCAAATAAATTTTTAAATGATTGGATTAATACACCTTGGTCCCAAGCCCTAAATTTTCTAGAGGATCAAAATTTTACTTAAATCACAAAAAAGATTTTTAAAATATTTAAATCTTTTTAATTTAAATTTTTAAAAATGCATGTACTTACAGTAATAAATATTCCTAGTCTACGTGCATACTGAGTAGAATTTGTACAAGCAGTGATGCTTCTGACAATCAAGATAAAAAATAAACAAAAGTGCATGCTTGTAGCTATATACATACATACATATATATATATATATATATATATATATATATATATCCCTCTTCCAAACTTCTGCATACTTTACATTTCTGTCATTGCCACAGTTTTTATGACCCTTCTATGCATGCCTTAACGTCACTCCTTGATTGGATGTGCTTTGAGGGCAACAGCACTTAGAGCACTGCCACCTCTACAAAGGTGCTAGGTAAATACTTGCTCAATGAACTGATCCAAGGTATACAATGGCCTTGACTTATAAAGCCCTTGATCTAAGATGGTTTTCTTTCAAACACAGATAAGTAGAATGAAGAAAGCTGAAAGAATTGCTTTGAGTTGAAGAATGTTAGAGCAGAGAAACAAATTTAAAATGAAAACTATCACCACCCCTCCAGCTTTTCATTCCTCCCCTGTTTTGAACCTTGGCTTACAAAAGAAAAGTTGAATGGAATTTTGCACTGATTTTAAGAGCTCAAGTGTACAAAATTTTCCTTTCAATTGTTATGATCAGCTAGAATTGTGAAGCTATTTCTTCAATGAACTCCACATTGGAGTTGTATTCTCCTTCTGAGCAAGTTTGCCAACATGGGTCCAAGTGATTCTTTCAATAACCTACTGGTCTGTGAAAGTTGGTACTAGACCTACCTAACTCCTGAAGTCTATCTATTCCCTTATCTTTACTATCGTAGGACCAGCTGCCATTGGCATCATTTGGGGAGGTGTTGATTCGCAATCAAATCCATGGAATCCTGTGCAGGCAGTCACATGGTGTCTGATATGAGATGGGAATGTTCTATGCTCCATGTCCTTGTGTTCAGAGGTGCAGATACCAGTCTCTGGGTCCTCTCTCTTCAGCCAAGATCCAGAGTTTTAGGATGAAGGCAATAAAAGGTCACTGGCTACAGGATACTGAATGAGCTTCCCTTTCTTTCTTCCTGGTTCATTACCTCTTCCCTTTTTAAAGTCCAGTGCATCTTTGCAGCCTACAAAAGACATTCCATGCCTGTAGCTGGCTCCATGATCAGCCCTCATCCTTTATCCATTCCCTGGTAGGTTTTCTTTTTCTTAACATGAAAATTCTATGAAATAAAGCTTATTTTATTTTGTGTAACTTATTTGTGTAACTTTTAACAAATCAGGTTCTGCATGCCAAAATGCAAAAATACCTGGAAGAAAAACATGAAATAAAACAAAAAACCAGCATCTACTTTTTTTTCCCAATTAAAGCCAAGAGTTTACCAGCATCAGAGCACATCTCTGGCACCAGCCAGCCTGTGTTTGTTTTTTTTTTTTATAGCACTGTCTTGTCATATAATATAGCAGCTTTTTATTTTCAATGATATTAACTGTCTGCAGGGAGAAAGAGGCAGAAGACCTCTCCAGGACCCGAGAGTCTTATAAATAAATGAGTTTTTTAACCTCTGCTGTAATACAGACATCTTTTCAATATAATATTAAGACCTTTTGTGACAGGATCTGTCATTTTAAATACAAAAAACACTATGCCCATAGAATAAAAATACTTGCTTGGCAGATGAAAAATATTTATGCTCCATTTTTACTTCCTGTGGCTGACACTATGGAATTCTTTGTTATTTTAGCCCATTATAATTATAGGGGCTAAATGAGATGAAAAGTAACGACCAAATCATAATTAGACGGGCCTAACCAATTGGTGGTAGGCTACAAAGTGGTAAATCTCAGTGCCAGGAGCTTTGGGAATGCCTCATCTTCTTGTCCAGTCTTCAGTTTTCTCCAACAACAGTTATGAAATAATGGATACCTCTGAAAATACTAATAAGTTCCAGGAAGTTCTATGTAAACAGTAGCTCACTAGTAATATTGTGACTTAGCTCACTTTTGTGTTATTCAGAATATTTCTCAGAATATTCTTAGAAAAACATAGAAGACTCCTGACCAAGGTCAGAACATCAAACAACAACAGCTTTCTTAGGGGCAGAGAATTGTCAAAATTGGGTAATTTCACCATAGTAATAACTATATTTTTTAAACAGCTATTTTGTTCAAGGCACTGTCCCCTGTGAATATAAAAAGTTTTCTTTGTTCTTAAGGAGCTTATGGAAACAAAATTAAAATAAAATTTAATACTCACAAAAATTAAAATAAATTTCAATTTTAATTTGAAAATACATGTTTCCCAAAATATCAAAGGTGTGGTACAAATTTATGCTATGCATTTGGAGATGAGCAAGATGACTCTGTCCCTTAAGTGGTCTGTGAAGTTCTTAATAATAAAAGAGTTGGACTCACAAGAATTGTTTCCATCTATTCATGCATCTATCTGTTGATCCATCATTCGATTGATCTATCTGGTAGTAGGGAAAAAGAAGACCACTTTAGATGAGGCATTGTGCACAAGCATGGCACAGGAAAATGTGGTGGTGAATTTGAATACAATGATGAGCCTCAGACAACAATGATCATAAGAGCAAGGTTTTTTTCACTGAAAATAAACTGTATATAAATTCAACATATTTTAAAATTATTACTATTCCTGATATACCTGGAGAGTAAGCAGGGCTGATTTTATTACCATTCAAGAAACTGAGGTCCAAGGAATCTAAGGGACTTTCTCAATGATAAAAATAGGGGCACTACATGTTTTAGAATGCAGAACTTCTGATTTCTTACTTTTTGTACCTCATGCAATGCTGTTTGTGCTGAATTGAAAGGATTATGTACCCTAAAACAAAAACATATTTTAATCCTGATCCATCTTGTGGATTTTTAAATCCTTATTTAGTACTACAGGTTGGAAATTTGATTAGTTTATCTTCATGGAGATGTGACCCACTCAATTGTGGGTATTAACCTTTGATTAGAGGGAGAAGTGACTCTACCCATTCCAAATGGGTCTTCAGTGGTTTATTAGAATCCTTTAAAAGAGGGAAACATTTTGGGGAGAGCCACGAGAACCATAAGAGCCCATGCGGCCAGAGACCTTTGGAGATGAAGAAGGGAAATGCCCCCCTGGGAAGCTTCATGAAAGAAGCCTGGAGAGAAAGCTAGTAGATGTTGCCATGTTTACCATGTGCCTTTCTATTATCACTAATTGGTTATAGCTTTTGAAGACACTTAGTGCAGCAGGAAGAGAATAGGACTTTTCCAAAGAGTTCCAATCCTCTAAGCCTCCATTTCTTCATCCATGATCAAAATGGGAATACTCTTTAAGTCCCTGCTCTATCAGTCAGGAAAGATGAATCATGAGAAAAATAATACCTAGACCTCAGGGGCTTAACATAATAGACTTCTTGCTCCTATAACATTTGAGTGCAGGTGTTTGGTGGGAAACTTTCCTTGCTATGATTTGCAGCCTAGGCTCCTTCCATCTTCCAATTCAATCCTCCTTTGAACAACCAAATTCCCTCAGTTCCATTGGTAGGAAGCAACTTCCCCATTTGGCTGAAGAATAAATTTACCCCCAAACCCACATAAATCCCTATAGCTTTGGAATTGTTAGAACCACAAAGAAAATTGGAAGAGGAAGAGTTCATCTCTGGAAGGCCTTATGTTAACTTTTCCTCTGAAAACTGGTCCTTCTCGACTGACTATTTCTTGAGGAACAACTATTTTCAAGTACCGCCAAGAAAATATTTCTATTCTAAGGAAATATTTAATTAAATTACTAGATTTTAAAGGAACCATAATCAATCACCCTTATCCAGTCATCATGACAGATGTGCATTCAGGCTTGCCCTTTTGTTCTGTACAGTTCTCAGTGCTGGAGCATCCATTCCCATGGAGATGATGATGATAGCTCACATCTATTGCAAATCCTTTTAAGCCAGGCACTGCTCAAAGTACTTTACATGATTTAGATAATGTAATACTCAGGACACCTCTCTGAGGCAGCATTCATCCTTATTTTACAGAAAATATTGCCTGGACAAGTGTGTTAATGGGCCTTAAATTACAGAGAACTAAGTGGTAGATCTAGGAATCAAACCTAGGTAGCCTAGAACCAAAACCCATTGATTGTTCTACGATATACCATCTGGCAACAACATCCAGTCATTTACCCTTGTTATGATCTTAGGACACAGCTGGAAAAGGGCTCTACTTTCTCTATTCTCTTAAATTCTTTCAAACACCATGCTAATAAACGTAAGCAAAGCAACTTTTATATGATAGCCCTGTGTATCACCTACATCATATCTCCACCTAGTCCTCTCTCTTCGAGGTCAGACTGCCTATATCATTCAACTATGAAGCAGACAAGGCCATAATCATGCACTTGCCATACTTGTTGCCTCTAGTTGTTAATGCTCCTTCAACTAAAATTTGAAAAAGAAAACAAAAGTGAGACACCAAAACAGCAACTCTAAAAGTAGTGTGACTAGACAAATATGGCATGTGGTGCCTATCTATATTTCTAGATAGGAATTTCTGTTCATTAAATCAATCTCTCTCTCTCTCTCTCTCTCTCTCTCTCTCTCTCTCTCTCTCTCTCTCTCTCTCTCTCTCTCTCTCGTTCCAGAAAGTACTCTTTCAGCAGCCATGTGACACTGAATTTGTGATTTCTTTTATAGACTGAGAGCTTTCTGGAGGCATCATTCTTTACTCTTTCTCTTTTCACCCTCTTTCACCTACTTTGTTCCAAACATTTTTGAAGAAGATACACATCAGATTGTAAAAATTTGAACTTTGGAAATATGGACTTTCATGGTACAGTACATTTTGACCCTAGGTTTATATGAATTCCTAAAGAATATTTTATCTCAGTTACATTTCTAATATCTTAGGCCATTAAAACAGGTTTAAATATGTTTCTTCTAATTATTTTACACAATTATAATATTAAGTCCGAACATCAGGAAGATATTTTAAACCTATTGAATTTGGCCCTTAAAAAAATGACAAAAATATCAATCAGCCAATTTTCCATTATTCTAGACCTCAAATCGAACAAGTGTTTTAAAGAAGTATCCTAAACTGACATTGTGAAAAAAAACTTGAATGTCTGGTTCTATGGCAGCCTGACCTACTCCTTTGTCTCGCAAATGGGAAGGGAAAAGGGGGTGTTAAAATACATTGGCATATTGTGAATGCTTTCACTGTTACACAAATCCTGGAAGAAGAAGCTGACTGGTGACTTGTAAAACCCTGTGTAATCACTTTCTACAAGTTACCTGATTGGCTTGATTAGATCACAGCATCAAAGTTTATTTCTAGCCTGAGAAAACTAAATTCCTCTATTTAGACAAAACCAAACCAAACAAAAAAATAAATAAAAAATAAAAAACTAAGAAACAAACTCGGAAGTCTGGAAGCAGTGGCAGAGTAAAGTTTGTTTGTAGCCCATGTTCTGATATATTAAATTTTCTGCCCCTATCATTTCCCTGCTTGGTATCACCACACCCAGGTATATTCTATTCCCATCTTTCTTCTCTCCCGCTCATGCTTACTTGCCAACTGTCCCTTGAATAATCTCTTCTTATAAGGCTGGTTAGAGATACTTCTTATAAGGTCATTATCAGGCACCCAGGTGTCAGGTTGCCCCCTAATTGTCAATGCTCCCTTGAAATGTTGCACCCAGTGTGCTGTTTTGAAACCATTTTGTACTCCAGAAAAGCCATGTTCTTTTAATCCTAGTCCGGTTTTGTGAGGGTTGCCATGTTCTTTTAATCCTAATCCAATATTGTAGGGTGGAATCTCTGGATTAGGTTGTTTCCATGGAGAAGTGACACACTCAATTGTGGGTGTGACCTTTTGTTTAGATGGAGATATGACTTCGCCCATTCAAGGTGAGGCAAGCATTGGTGTTTGCCCTCTTTGTCGCCATTCGCCTTAAAAAGGGTGACAAAGAGGGCAAACACCAATGCTTGGAGATGTAGAGGAAAACACCAGAAGAACCTATAGGTTCTGTGAGAGCCATTTGAAGCCAGAAGACAGGAGAGAAAGCCCAGCAGACTTTGCCATGTGCCTTCCCATGAGATGTTAAGCAAGCCAGAACCCAGAGTTTTGTCCTGGAGAAGCTAAGGGAGGACCCACAGATGCTTAGAGAGGGAGCCTTTGAAATCAGAAGCACAAAGCAATGAACCAGAAGCAAGGACCTCAGATGTCAGCCTTGTGCCTTCCCAGATGACAGAGAAATCCCTGATGCCATTTGCCCTTTCTTCAGAATGGACTCTGAAGGTCCAGTGCCATAGTTTGGACATTTTTAAGCCCTTAGAACTTTAAACAAATAACTTAAGAAATCCCTTTATAAAAGCCATTCCATTTCTTGTATATTGCCTGCTGGCGGCATTAGCAAATTTAAACACCCAGGCATCTCAAAAAAAAACCAAAATGGGACAAAAAATATTCCAAAAAATATTAGAATAATATGGGTTTATTGTTTACATAGGTTGGTTCACTGAATTTCTGTTATTTCAGTGAAAAAGTATCTACCATTTTTAACAGCTGCCTGACACTGAATTTGTTGCTTACATTATATTTTGGGAAATTTCTGGAACATCACTTTTTATCCTCTTCCTTTCTTCTCCATGACATTACTAGAGTTTCGTTTTTCAGATCAGGAGACAGGCTTCACTTGTTTTTGTATGTCTACTGAAGCTCAACCAGGCCTGAGTATATGCTAGACACTATAGATTAGTTTTTGTTTTCAGTATCTAGGTAACTTTTATTTCTACAAATAAGAGTGATTGGTTGTTCTGCTGACCATATTTTCCATTTTTGACCAATGGATCCCTAACCTCTGAAATTTCTGAAGTCACAGTATTGGATTTTGGAAATTCTGGCTTTTCAGTAGATCAAGGCCATCCTTGAAATAATTAACATCAGTGTGGCCTCCCTGACCACCACTACCCACCAAGCACAGCCTACTGAATACCAAGTGCAGTGTCGGTAGTTTTATAGACAACATCTCAAGCGACTGACAGACAGTAATCCTCATTGCACTTTCTCATCCACCAGAACAAAGAGTGCATCGAACAAGCCACAGTATTTGCACATCACTCCTAAAGTTTCCATAACACAAGCTCCCATTTTCATTTGCAATAATGAGAAAAGCTCACAACAACAGTTCTTGCCACTTCCCTCCTTATTGTTCTTGTTTGGAAATGGGCTATAAAACTTTACCACCTCATCATTATAGATCACTTAAAAAAAATAAAGTAAAATAAAATAAAATCTAATTTACATTTTGTTCCAACTGGTTTTCTTGACTGACAGTTGTCCACAGCTCAGTGGCTGCTCTGTTCAGTGTACTTTAATTTTGAGCTTTCAAGTATTTCAGAAGCCCATTCAGAAGTAAATTCTCAGAGAAAATTGAGCTCTGTCATGGATGGATTAGTACTATAATAGTTGGTCACATATCTTGCATGAAACCTTTCAGAAGCAAGGCAAATGAGAAGGAAATGAAATTCATTTCATACTTCTTCAAGCACGCTAAGAGACTTTCTCTCCAAGTAATCTGTGAAGTAGCACTGGTTTATTGGAGGTTCGCATAACTACCATTACATTATACCTTGTCACAATCTCATGTATTGGGTGACTGCTTTTTCTGAACGGATGGTACCTGCAAAGTGCTTTCTGAAGGCACTGAAGAGAGAGTGTTGTGTCTTTGATCAAAATGTATAGGTCTAAGGAATAGCATAAATAAAAGTACTTGAGCTAAATTGGAACATTACAGGTCAGAGGTGAATGAAATCTGAAAATCAGATATATGGAGGAGTCACCACATTTGCTTTTTGATATACTGATAAGCCAAAACACCAAACAGGGAGGTGACTGGAAGAGAAGGAAAGAGAGACAGAGACATTGAGAGAGAGAGAATTGTTAAATATTTCTTATGGGGAAAAACCAACAACAAAGCATTACTGATTTTAGCAATATTGCAATAGGATATTTGGCTACTTTGCCAATTGCAATAATGCCAGCATTTCATTGGAAAGTGTGTCTGTGTGGTGTATGTTTTGCATATCATTCTGGTATGTGATAAATATGTTTCTAGCAAAGACATCCTATACTATATGAAGAATTAAGAAGAGGAGAGAATGAAAACCTGTACTTGAATTTTATTTTGATTGATTGCTTTTTGTCTTTCAGCAATGGTATTTCTTTAAGGACAACAAAACTATAGAAAAAGTTAAAAAGGTCAATTATCAGTTACTTTTTTTAAAAAACAATACCAAAAACAAAATTTGCTGTCATTGATTTTTTCTCCCCCTGCTATTTGGGTTCCATGGAACTTGCTGCTTCACTGTGAGTGAAGGGACATGACTGTAAAGTTTGACTTCGCAGCTCATGAGGGACACATCTTAGTGCATTGAAAGCAAGGACCATAAATGAGACTTCCTATTCCTGCCCCCAGCTAGCCTAATAGAGCAACCATGAAGTCTAAGGACAATCTGAACTGAAATAAAGTGATATAGAAGCAAGTTTGGGTTTGACTACAAATCCAAGAATCTAACTTTGTCTTCCACGCAGAAAAAGGGAGGTGACAGATTGTGCTGTGGTTTGGGATGAGTGAGTAACACTTCTCTATACAACGTGATAAGTAATCCCTCACTGGCAATCACTGGTTTCACACCCCGCTCTTATAAACACAATCCTTTTGGGTTTCTAAAGGCTGTCAGAGAATTAGTAAAGTGTCTCAGATAAGTGTAAATGTATCGAGAGTGTATGCAGCCATGGAAAGAAGGGCTTTGAAATAAGGGGTGGGTGAATATTAAAAGCAAAGCTTACCACTTACATTTTAAAGAAGCCCCACCTTGTGGGAAACTGTTGGGGAAAACAAAACAATAAAACTATCCATTCTCATTCCACTAGCTTTCACCTATTTCAGAATTCTTTGGAGAAATAGCACTGTTTGATGGATATCAGAGAAGGGTGTGACACCTTGGATTATGCATGCTTAGATATTCCTGTCTGTGGATGCCTGGTAGTTGTCTTTATGTTCTTGCTAACTTTCCTTTCTTTCCGACAGGAAGGCCTGTCTGTGATGTGCCTGGAGGAAGCACTTCCTCTGGTCTGGACTACCTGGACTTCTGTAGTCACTGGCCCAGGTAAAATGAATGCTAATGAATATATGAGACGATGTGAATGACTCAAAACAAAAACGAACAAAAAAACAAGTGGAAAAAAAAAAAAAAAGCCCAGAAATATTTAGGGCAGAAGTTTCTAGAAACAGGTCTTTTCTTGATGTTTTTTATAAGCCTTTCATGAGAATAAGACTCACATTTGAAGGGAGAATTGCCTGGGGTAATGTTAAACACAGTTATTAGGCCCCAATCCCTCATATTCTGATACTGTAGTACCTTCTTCAGTGTTATAACTGGACTATGGAGTTTTAACAAGTCCCTGGTGATTCTGATGACAAGTATCTGTAGAATTCCTTCTGAGTAACAATTAATTATGATTAATGGCAAGAGTCAGGAATCTAGAAGTCCAATTTATGAATTCTAAAATTCTCAGTTTATTCAGAAAAAAACAGGGTAAACTATCCTTGCCATGCCATTTCACAGGGTTATGTATTTAATCAAAGCAGATGCAAAAGCTCTGAAATATGTAGTTACTAAGTCAGTGCTGCACAAACATTAAATAAATTAATATAAATGTAAGCTATTACACTTGATGCAAGTAATATTGCTAATATGCAAAAAGTTGAATTATTTATATTGACTATTTAATTCAGTGTTAATGTATTTAGGGTACAATAATGTGCTTTATGTATGGGTGTGGTGTATGCTGAAAAAAACATCAACATAAGGAAGGAAGTTAGCTCAATTCCATATGCTGCTTATTCTTCCACATGACCAAAGTATTTGCACAGTGGATTTACTTTGGTCATCACAAGTCATTTACCACAGCAGATCTTAGGTGAACAATGTTTCAAAGAAACAAACAAAATAAACGCAACAAAATCCTAGTAAAAGATATCATTATGTGAGCTTAATTTATTCTCTTTACGTTTAGAAACACTGGTGAAAGCACAATAGCTAGATTTTTCCGACTCCTTTTGGACTTCAGTGGGCTCATGATTTCTGCTGTGTTATGTCAGTTGGCCAAGCTGCTGAACACAATCTAAGCCTGCAGGTCAGGAGTCGGCATTTATATAACGTTCACTAACTCTCCTCCAGGTAGGAAGTTGCTGTCACATGCCCCCTTACTATCATGAACTTCTCCCTAGCACTGAAGAGTGCCTTCTTGCTGAAAATGTTGCAAAACTCAATTCACAGAACAAGCATCCACTGAGAAATATTTTATTCATTTTTGGAAATATAAACTCAGGGTGGTTTTTTAAAAACACATTAGAATATACTAGTAACCACCAAAAAAAGTTATCATTTTGCAAATTCTTATGAATTTGTGCAAGTATTCTTTCCAGCTAGGAAATGTCACTGCAGCTGAATTTTAAATCAAGTATTCACATTTCTTTGGGGAGTTTCAGATCAGCAAAAGAAATGGAATATTTACAATTTGGTGCATAATTCATTTTCTCTGTGGTAACTTCATTTTTTCTCTCTCTCTGTCTCTCTTTCTCTCTCTCTCAGGCTGCATTGTGCTGAATTTTAGACAAAAATGGAGATCATAAATTATTAAGAAACATTCCTGAGGCTGGAGCAAGTAGATTATTATTAGAATCATTATCATTGTGGCTAATAAAAGAATTTAGCAGGGAAGGAAAAAAATAGTTCTAAGATTGCTGACAAAGGTAGCTTAATGTTCTAGTGCTCGCATACTTATCACAACCCATGTGGGACAGAATTTTCTAGAATCACTACTCTGATCTATGTCTTTTCCAGGTACAAAACCCAAGACACATTTTAGGGCTGTCAGCTTGCTCTTGTCCCGGAAAGGCCCATCTCCTTTAGAGAGCTGGCAGGGTGATAAAATCTCTTAGCAGGTAGGTGTGCAATCAAGACAGGTTTTCAAAACAACTCCCATTCAATATGGATTAAAATGCACTAGAGTGGCACTAGATACCTATGATCCCTCAGATTCTTCAGTTTTGTGTTCTGATATGAACACAAAACACAATTAAATATTTCAGCCATTGGCTTTACTCTAATACCCCCATTAATCTACCTTCAGACTCAGGCTCCAAAAGTTTTCCAGCAGCAGGATCCATCCCCACCTAAAATCCAATCATTAGTCATTCATTCTTTTTGGTCCAGGTGTTGTCCTCTATAAATATGCTAATCTCTTCACCAGGGTACAATCATGAATTGCTCTTACCAGTCACCACTGTCTTCTAGTTGCTGGGTGTGGTCTGGAAATCATGAGGTCTGGTTTGGGTTCCTCTCTCTGGAGCTCCTGCTATAAGGAAGGGCTTCTGGTGAGGTGAAGAGAGAACGGGGCAGTTCTCATTTTCCTTTGTGACAACCCCTTTCCCTTATTTTCCTTTACTGTCTCCACAGAAAGCTGTAAGGGGGTAGCCACCTTAAATGACAGAAAAGGTCACTGAAACTAAAAGAAATTAAAATATGTGAGGAAGAAAATACACAAGTGTCTACTGCCACAAAAAAAATTGTCCAAGGTTTGGAAATGGGCAAAAGAGATTACTGGATTTCCTTTCACTGGAGCGCTGGGCGTTATCTGGCAGACCCTTCAGGGATTATCTGAGTGTATAGGGGCGGTGAGCCTTTGAGTGGAAAGGCACTCAAAGGAGTGCCTTGAGGAGGCTATTGTGGAAAAGGAAGGAAGTATATTGTAGAAAGCTCACAGTAATTCAAATTATTCTTGTGCATAGAAGTAAAAATAAATTTTGTCAAAGTAAAGATATGAATGATTTCCATCCTATAGAGTAGATGCCTCTAAACATCACATTTTTATTGCCCTATAGAATATTAACCAGTTATACATCTTATGCAGCAAATTTACGTAGTATTGCTGATTATATTTGTACATTTGTTTGTTTACCAAACTCTTCTTTCAACTGGCGTTAACATTTTACTAGTTTCTTCATTAATTAATGAAATACATAAAATCTTTGACCATGTTCATTTTATATTTGCCTGAGAATATAATTTCAATTGTCTGAAAATGATAATTTACCACTAGCCATTGTGAATTTTCTAAGTATCTAAGGAAACAGTTGGGAAAAGATAAACTTGTCTTGTGTGTTTTGCTCATGGTATTCCCTGGTTCCTAATATGGACCCTACAATTTCTGTGGTGTTTGACTTTGGGAAGTATCGCTTTTAAATGGCAAGTATTCTTTTACTTTGTGGGAAATCCATCCACTAACTCTCAGCAGTTTTTATATCTGGTTAAATAGTAAAAGGTGGGCATTAACATGTTAAACAGTGTCCTGTTAGATATTATCCACAAATATCACTTAAATTCGTGGCGAGTCTCCTTTGGAAAGTATACTTGTGCACAGGTACCCATATGGGTCCTTTCTCACATGCACGCACATACAAAGCCTTCCCCCAAGGAAATTTGTAACTGTCAGAGAACGTAATTCTACTCTAAATCTTCCTAAAGTCATACAAAGGAAAATAAATATTTTCCTAGTTGAGCTATCAGTTAAAAAGCTAAAATGGAATATGTGTGAGCAATTATTAAGAAAAATAAATAGCATAAGCTCTTTTTATTTTAAATTTTTTCCTTTTTGAGCCTATCAAGAGTAAGAGATACGCCCATTATTGGCTCAAATGTATTCTAAGGACTCCTCTCTTAGCAACACGTAGTTAAGAACAAATTTTTGAAATGATAGCTAAGAAGATCAAGTTCTGAATTAGGATACCAACTTCTCCTTAGATTCTGAGTATCGGCAGTTAGATGATTTTAATCTTTCTTGTTGAAAACAAGGACATGAAAGATAGTTTGATAATAAACATTTCTGTGATTGAACTTAGTGAGGAGGAGTAGGGAGGGATCAGAGACATATCACAGTCTTTGTTTCCTTAAGTATAGTAGATAATGGTATAATTCAGTGTCGTTCAAAATGTGGTCCTTTGACTATAGCAACAGCAGCTTCCGGGAACTTGTTAGATGCTCAGATTCTTGGTTAGTTCCTAGTATCCCCAAACAGTCATTCTCTTTCGGCTGTGCTTTTTGTTTTCCATTTTTAGAGATACGGTAAAAAAAAATATATTAAGAGCAAATAGATAACTGTGGCAGGTAAAACATACTAAAAAGATAAAATAGCCAGATAAAAAGAGGTATAAAATAAGATTAAGTAGAAAAATAAGAATTGAAAATAAGATACATTAAGAAACAAGGTGAAACAGTAAAAATGAAAAGGAAAATAATTAAATAAGATTCACATAGTGCAATAAAGATAAATAATGGAATTGTTAACTTGCATTAATTTAGCGAAACCATGCATTTAACGTTGAAAAACTGATTTTATTTTATTTTTTTGTGGTAGCTATATAGAAACCAAGAGTTAACAACTATAGGCCTAGAAGCATTATAACGTCAAGTTAAGAGCATAGTTTGGTATTGTACAGAGCAGGGTTAAAATGCCAGCTTTTTTTATTTACTCTGTGATAATAGAAAGATTTATTTTAATGTCTCTAAGATTTGATTACATAATTGATATGATAATAATTGTGGTACATATGCTAGAGGGGCGTTTCTTAGTTTCAATGAAATAATATGGCAAAAACTTAGTATGGTGCCAGGCTTTTAGTAAATACCTAATTTTAACTTTTTATAGAAAGGAAGTTTTATTTCTTCTTCATCCTCCTCTACTCCTCTGTCTTTCTCTTCCTTTTTAAATATTCAGTCTTAAACTTATTTGCTGAGGCAAGTATTCATGTAGGCTTCTGGGGGAGCTAGTGATATCTCAGAGGGAGCGCCACAACTCTAACAGGGTAAGCTGTGCATCCATGAGGTGGAAAGCCCAGTGTGGGGAGTCAGAGCCCCAGTGAGGAGAGAAGGGCGTTCACATGTAGCAGTGGCCTGGTGTGGCTGTCAGAGCCTCAGCAGGTTAAGGCATCTACAGCAACAATTCACACAACGGACAGCCCAGAATGGACAGCAGAGCCCACGTGTAGTGATGAGAGCAGAGTCCACGTGTTAGAGTGTCAGAGTCCAAGCAGGACTCAAAGGGGCAGAGGTCAGCCTGGCAAGAGGTGTTAAAACCCAAACATGGTGAACAGTGGAGGGACCCCACACAAGATGACAAGGAGCCTGAATTGGTCAAGATGGGTATCTGCGTGGGCGAGGGGGTCCCATGATGATGACAAAGAGAAATTGGTTACTGTCCAGGTGATTGATGAAATAAAATTGATGTACAGATGATAATGGACATAAGGTGTCCTCACAGTCATTCAAAGGAATTACAAACATGAAATGAATGATGTTATCACAATGGCAAAGGAAATAGTGAATTTGATATACATAAATGGATATAGAAATAGAGATGTAATTTTGAGTGTTTAAAGACACATACACACATGCATGTTTATCCCTTGGCACCGTCTGCTGAGGGGACTGGAGAGCAGAAACAATGCAATAACAATGCCTATACCCAGCCATATCACGGCTTCTAAATATTATTCTTCCTATATGAAACAATATCTTAGGAAAGTGGCTTATTCTAAAACTGGTACAGGAATCAGTTTGAAGAAGTTCCCTCTGACTAAATCTGGAACAATTTTTCCATCCTAGCAAATAGCTAATAGAATGGAAAACCATAAGTATATATCAAAAAAATAATAAGAAGTAAATCAATGTATTAAAAGTTTCAAAGAACTTGCTTCCTAAACCCTCCCTCCATACACACAACATATTCATTAATTACAGGAAACAACGTGACTTTATAAGCACCATCATAATCAAGAAATCAAAGTGAATATCATCAAATCGGGACAAATCACAATTGTGTCACCTAATAGGATGAAGTGATAAGAATATGGCATGATGATGCCATATGATAACCCGCGATAGCCCTGCTAAGAGGTATAACCTGGACCTAATGAGGAGGTAATGGAAGAAGTCAGCTTTATGGTCATTCTACAAAATAATAGGTCTGCAATCTTGTAAATTGTCAGGGACATGAAAATCAAGAAAAGACTGAAGAATTCTCCTGATCAAATGTCGGTAAACATTTTCTGTCAAGGATCAGATAATAAATATTTCAAACTTTGAAGACTTTTAGACTCAACTCTGCTATTATAGTGAGAAAGGAGCTAGAGAAAATTTGTAAAGAAATGAAGTGGCTATTTTCTAATAAATATTTATGAGCACTTACATTTGAATGTCACATAATGTTCACATCACAAAATATTACTCTTACATTTTTTCCAAACATTAAAAATGCAGATAAAATTTTAAAAATTAAAATAGACAAATAAACAAAATGTAAAAACCATTCTTAGATTGTGGGACATAAAAATAGGCAGCCGACCAGATTTGGGGTCATGGTGTATAATTTGCCGGCTCCCATTCTGAACTAAAGGTGACTAAATAAACATGATCAAATGGAGTGCAGAATCCTTGAACTGGATCTTTTTATTATAAAGGATATTGATAAAAGTTGTATGGATCTGAAGATTGGAAGGCAGTGATGTATCAATGTTCATTTCCTGATTTTTATGGTTTTATTGTGTTTATGTAGGAAAATGTTTTGTTTATGGAAATAAACACAGAAGTATATGGGATGCTGGCTTGGTAACTTATTCTCAAATTGTTTAGAGTTCTTTTTACTGTACTTGCAACTTTCACATATGTTTTAAATTGTTTCAGAATTAAAGATAAACTAAAGGCTTTGGATTCATCCACTCTACAATTATCCTCACTCTGAGAGGGTCACTGCCATTTCACATGGTCCAGACAGAAGATATAAAATCGCAATATGAACCCATCTTTTGAAGAACACTACCTCTAGTTGTGGGTGTTTAATTCTAAGTGACAATACCATAAATAGCCCACAAAACTCCTCCTGAAGAGGTCCAGCTGAGTCCTTGACTCAGCCACAAGTATGTAAAAGAGATAATTCATTTTTCTGACTGAAAGCTATAACATATAGACTTGCTATCCCCCTCATTTTTTTCCTTTACTCAGTGACATGCATTATTTATGCAGATATGTGTCTCTTGAGGGCAAGGACCATATCCTGATAAATGCAGGTGGACTGTGTGTTTGTTCTTGACTTTCTGTTAGGCAGCGTGCTTTTATGCCAGTTGAGCTTCATTCATTCAACAAATATTTAATATTTATGAGTCGTATGTATTTTAGGATGAGGAATGCAATGGTGCCCTCATGAAACTTATATTCTAGTTGGTACGAAGCAGATAATATACAATAAAACAAATAAATTAATGTTATTAATTAATAAATGCTTTTTATTTATTGCTTAACCATTTATTCTACTTCTATTAACTTATCCTAAAAATACGATCAAATAAAAGTACAAAGATACAAGTTCCTTATATTGTTGCTTCCAAAAGGAAGAAATACAGTGGAATCAAACTGTCTAATAAAAGCTGAGATTGCTAAATATCATTGCTAATGATTATGATACATTAGTGGTACTCATACAGTACAATAGTACACGACCATTAAAATATTATAAGAAGCATATTTATTAATACAGTAAAGAGTTCATGATTTATTGGTTAATGGAAAAATTGCAAAGCACTCATATAATACAAAGCAAAATTGAAAGTACATAGAGTATTCATTGAACCCTTCCCAGAGATATGCACCAAAATATCAATATTAATGTAAGATAAGCACATTAAGTGGTTACTTTAAAGGGATGAGATTAGTGAACTTATTTTTCTTCCTCCTCACTACTTTCTTATTTTTTATAATATTGCTGTTCACTTCTGCCATATTCATGATTATATAATTATTTATTTAATAACTACTATGCTTCAAAAAGCTCTGGCATTACACAAGTGAATTTCTCCTCTTTGTCTTTGAGGAGTACAGCAATCAGATATTAAGTTTTAAAAGAAGGGATGCCAGAGTAAATACTTTTTATAGTATACGCATATACTTAAATTGATTTGACATTATTGTCATCACATTCTCATGGCTAAGACATGGCCAAATGTAAAACACTTTTCATTGAAAACTAGAGGCATCTGTATATAATGGCTAAGATGGCCCTGACTGAGATGAATATTTTAACCAATTTAGAAGCCTTACTATGCAAAAGAGAGAAAATATTAATTAAAAAAACAGAACGTAGATTCTGGTTGATCTAAGAAGAATGAACGTAATGATCCCGTAGAAGCTATTTTTGACATCTCCAGGCTTCAAAAACTTTTCTGTAAACACGAGATAACTTTGAAAGTTGAACCTACTCTTCTGGAAATAGATAGGTTGGCATGCGTAGGCAATAAACAGGTAGAAATCACCTTTGGTTATGTCTATAAGACATAAAGTAAAGTGGAGATTTGGGAGTTATTAGGGTCTAATTTGATCTATGTAGATAACCAATCTAGATAATAAGTCCTTTGGGTGAGTTATTTGTACTGAATTATCTGGTTTGGCCGTCTGCATGTAAACATAGATCAAATTAATAGGATAATTGTCAAACTTCCTCTTCACCTTGTGGTGTGTGGACTCACTCTCAGGACGTAATTGGTACTCTGGGAGAGTCTAGCTCAAAAGTGAGTAAACAGCAGCAATAACTAATGGAGACTCTGCTGAGTCTAGTAGAAAATCTAACGTGTTATGGCTATGCCCTAGAATCAGATTTTTGTAACCAGATGTTCAGAACTTTTAGGACTACTCTGTTCTTAATGATATATCTTGGGAAAGTTATCTAACATTTCAGCTTCTATTTCTCAAGCCCAAACATGGAAATGTCAACTTTAATGCTGGTTTATAGAGGGAAAGGATAATAAAAATCTAAAATTTTAAAATTCACTAGTAAAAAAAGAAATGGGCGCTATAGAGAGGTCAATTAGAACACAACTTTAAATAGCGATATTTAAAAATTGATTTTTATTAGATGATTGTCCTCCAGAAGTTTGACTGTCAAATGGGTTTATGAGAAGAGTGATACATGAATACAATAATTATGTCCTCAAAAATGACATTTATCATCATTCAGATCTCATTATGTATTCCCAGCAAAACATAAAAATGAGAAAGATGGTGTAAATGATAAGGTAAAGGCAAGATTTTCCATTAGAGAAAATTTAGAATATTCAGAGTGAGTGTTTCCAAGGCAATTGTCTACATATTATCCTGCAAATAAGCACTGGGAGAAGTTTGTAAGTATCATTATTTGAGAGAACTTATTTGAGAGATACGATGATACAAATATGTAGCTATGCTCACCTCCATTTCTACCCAGTAATCCGAATTCACGTAAAATAGCTGCTCTGGGCAGAGCTGTGAGAGGTGGATGTGGTGGGAAAGAAACAGCCACCTAGCCTTCATAAATCAATCAACTGAACAGTCATTCAAGTAACACACATCTCCTGAGCTCTTACTATTGACTAGAATACTGTACTACTAGCTGTAGGAGGTGACGGAGCAAAGAATAAAAAGAAACAAGCTTGGATTCAAGGGACGAAACACTGGGACTATGCAATAGGAGCGATAGCTAAGACAAATGGGAAATGTTTGCCAAATGCTGCAAGAGTAGAATGGGATAAGTGAATGGTGCTGAGCGTGCGGTCCCTGGGCCTGCAGCATCAGATCTTCCAGGACCTTGTTAAAGTATAAATTGCAGGGGCCCACACTAGATACTAAATCTTAAACTCTGGGTAAGAGGTGGAGGGGGGAGGGGGGAGGGGGAGGGCTGAGTACTTTGTCTCTTCAGGTGTACCCTATAAATCATGGAAGGGTCCAGATAAGGGAATGATCACTGTATGTGTAGATCTATTGAAGCAGAGGATAAATTTGACCTGGGGCTTGAAAGATGGATATCAGAATTTGGAGGCCCCGAGAGGAAGAGAAAGTATTCCAGACAGAGGCCACTGGAAAAACAATAGCACCAGATTCACATCCTTTGAAGAAGTCATCTGTTACATTTTTTTTTTTTTTTTAAATATGGGCAGGCACTGGGAACCGAACCCGGGTCCTTGGGCATGGCAGGCAATCACTCTTACCTGCTGAGCCACCATGGCCTGCCCCATCTGTTATATTTTATGCATCTCGTATGCTTTTGTCCTCCACTAAACTATAAAATTTTGGAAGGCAGATTCTGAATGTTAATGATCCTTTCATCTTAGTGCTTAGAAAAATGCAGAAGGAGAAATTGGATCAGAAAGAGGAGAGACCAGGAGGAAGGAAAGATATATATGTATAGGCTCTGGCATACAGTGAAAAGTACATTGGACTTAGAGTCAAAATATATCAACATTTCAAAGATATATGTGATAGTTTTGGATCTTACCATATTACCTCAGGTATATCCTTTATTCAGATTTATAGTTTTCTTATCTATGAAATGACAATTACAAACTTTACCTCAAAGATGCTGGTGAGGAAAAGGCTAGAATATATAATTTGATGGTGTCTGGCATTGTGTCTGGTTTTTGATGCTTCTCAAAAATATTTATTGTTACTGAAATAGTAGTATTTTCACTGTGTGTCCAGATCATGGTTATCTCATGACCCACTTGGAAGCCCCTGAATTTTCTTCCTTTTCTCCCTTCTACCTTCCCTCAGCTGTCACAAATATTCCATCTCAGTTGTCTTCTTCCTCATGCTTATCTTTTATACTTGCCTCTCTGGATTTCCATTTAGCCAATTTTCTTCCCTCTTCACTTACATAAGTTGCTAGTATTCATAGAACCTTTAATAAGTGCCAACGAAAGGACTAAGTATTTTACATGAATTATCTTTTTTAAAAAAATCATTGAGTACTCAGGATCATAATAATTCTTGTTTCATGGATGGAAATCTGGACTTTCTGAAAGGTTCAAGTAAGGTTTCCAGCACCACATGGTTACTAAGTGTAGGATGCCGTTTGAGCCTGGAGATAAATGTATAAATACTACATTAGGCCACTTCTCCAATGCTACCATTGTCCTTCTATGCTCCACTCTATAGTAAGAAAAAAATAACAGCAAACTGTTTAAAACATATACGATTGTATTCCATTTCAGTTCAGGGATGGCATTTGTTTGGTTTATGTTGCCTTGTGCATGGCAATATTTATGTAGAAACATGTTAACACTTTCCAATTGATGGCTCTACAGTGTCTTTAGCTGTTCCTTATGTCAACCTTATGTAGAAGACATGAATGTGGTTGATTACTCAACCCACATAGTATCAGAAATTTTTAGGCTAGGTTGCCAGAGCATGAAGCTAGTAAGGGGAAAAAAAAAGTAGAGCTTAAGTTCCATCCTGCCAGAGCTTTTGGTATGTGGTAATAGAATAATCTTGTCAGTGTTCACTTCTGGATCCCTGTTCACTCAGAATTTAATTCCTGACTCCTTTGTTCCTTTTGGATCCAGATTTCTCTCTTCTTTCTTCCCTATTCACAATTCTTAGGAGGCTGTATCTCCATCACTTTGGACCCTTATTTTGCTCTCCTTTCTCTTTGCATCTTTCACTAATTTCCTTTCCTGACACAAAATATTTAGTTTATTAAGTCTGTCTAGCCCTCCTGATGCTGTGGACCTTTCTATTCAGTGGATATATATATATATAACAACCAAAAGTCCTAAAACCTGACAGAGACCTTAAGTAAGCATGCTTTGAGGAGCAATTGCCCCATTGTAATTTCTGTAGGGTTGGGTGAAGGGATACTTCCTACCATATACCTGGTTCACAATCTTAGGTGCTTTCTCCAGTCTCTGATGAAAGAACACGGCCCCCCCATTGCCTACAACCAAGAATCCTCAATATGTCCAACAGGGCGTCAAGATGATGGTTTCTTCACTGTTTCTTTGGTAGGGTTGTCTGGAATGTAAGCTCTGGGGCCCTGGTGTCGGGTTCTAGCCACAAGAAATGTGTTAAGGAAGTGAAGGGGCAGGAGGTACACTTTCATGCCATTTAATTTTCATCCTGTGTTCTTCAGTTGTCCCTTTTAGAGACAGATTTAAAGACACAAGGTCTGCATTTGATATAATGCCTTAATAATTGGATCTACAAATAATGTTGACTTTTTAGATTGTAAACTCATGGAGAGCAGTATTGCTGTAGTAGAAATGTTTTAATGGTGTCCTGTGCAAAAGAACTAAACAAATATATACTTTTTTTTTTGATAGTTTGCAAATAAACAACAACAAAAAAATGCAGGCATTTCTGGGTTACATTTCCTTTGCAAAAAATGTGTTTGTTTAATCAAGAGAGCTATCTTATAATATTTAGTTTACTCTTGTTTACCAGGACATAGGAATTAGTGATATGTTTTAAGTAAGATATCCATCCACAACGAATGTATCTTGAAAATGAAACATTTTGTGCTTCAATGGTAAGTTTTTTTTTCTGGGTTGGAAAATTCAGTTATTTGTAACTCTTCTTTCCCAAACAATGCTCAGTAAATGACCAGTTGTGCACATGCCTTTTCTGTGGGGCTATTGCCTCAGTAATCTGTACAATTGTTTCATTTTGCAACTTCGCTTTGCCTGTGTAGGGCATTGCCCTGGATGGTAATTGTGTGGCCTATTGTTTGCAGCCCATGGATAATTATTATGCTGTGAACATCAATTTGTCGTATTGTGCCAAATCGTGCTACTTCCCCAGGGACATGATGATAGCTGTGATTCTCCTCTATAGGGGGTGGAATGTTGCTCAGGGCTAGAGCTCTGCCCAGTAATTCCCCCTTTACAAGTAAGACTATACATAGTACATCCTAGAAGTCCTTCATTATAGCATTTGTTTTCTGCTTGTTAACATCATTTCACGCTGGATGGGCACTAGTGTAATTTTCCATTTTGTTTCATCAAATTAAGGGAAGAAAGGACACTGTCTTGCAAGTCTTTTATTTTATAGACAGTTGGTCATTTCATTAGCACTTTTCATATTCTTGTTTGTCATGATGACTGACGATAGTAAAAAGATTTTCTCCCCATTAACTTATGAGAGAACAGCACTTTTATTTATTTATTTATTTGGGGGCTGAGAAGTATTGATCGACCAAAGAGGACATTTATTAAAATGTAACTAGCATCTTGGCACTTGCAAGTGGCACACACTTTAACCGATTAAATAGTCATGAAGAAAGAAATCAATACATCTTGGATTCCTCCACGCTGGTCTCTGCCAGCAAAGTGGCCTCACAAATTAAGAAAGAAATAAACAAATGTGTTTACACTGAATGTTTAAAGCACTTTGCACTTTAATCAGGAAGTAAAAGGACATTACTAATATTGGTTGGGTGGGTGGCTTGGATGTGGTTACTTCTGTACGAACCTGGCAAGAAAATATGAAATCTACTAACTGAATTTCCTGACCACAACAGGAGTCAAACATGTTGGGGGGCATAAAGCAACTGGGGCTGGTTTTCCTATGGAATGCAGGGAGGTCAGTGGAAGTTCACAGTGGAAGATGTCTATAAATTGTTTGTTGTCTGTTTTTTGGTTAACCCATTTACATGGCCAAAGTGCTCCACATCTTTCAGTCCCAGGGTTGGAGATTCTGGTGACCTGGCAGTGATGCAACTTGCATGGATATAAAAGCAGCTTGTTAGCGATGGAAGTGGCTTTAGTCATCCAGTGTAAACCCCACAAAACATGGGAGCTTTAGCACAAAACTCTTCAAAATCATACAATACTTTTGGGTACTTTCAGAAAGGTAGAGATCATTGATTCACAAAGCAGCTCATTTCAAGTTTTGACATTGTAGATTTTTGGAAACTCTGTGATTATTTTGTGTGAGCTGTTTGCTATATGCCTGTTAAGAATCCATGAACCCTTTACACTTGTTCCTGCCAAGTTTCATCTTTTTGGCTTCAATTTATCATTCCAGGGTATCATGATGGTCAATATCCCTGCCAGGCTTGTGTCTCCTGAGCATTGGAAGAGGACTAACCATCAAGAATGTCATCAACAGAATGACTGAGCATGAAAAACAGAACCATAAATTCCAGTACAAGGCCTGGCCCCTGATTAACTTTAGCTCAAAGGCTTTTTTTCCATGTAGAAATGTCCTTTCTTCCAAGGTCAGACCTTATCTCCTAGACTTTGTCTAGTTTTTTTTTCCCCCTTGGGCAGGCACCATATCTTTTTTTTTGTTACTTAAAAACTTTACTATACAGCCCAAGTCCATACATATAAATGTTTAACACACGTAACCCAGCATTATGTGCTAAATGTATTTATTTGTATTTTTAACCTGAGGAGGAAGTTATTAAGATATTTTGTTGGAGAGGGGGAGTATTAGAACTATAAAAACCTAATTCATAACATTTACAGGGAAATAGTGTGCTAATGAAGCCTTTACTATATATGGATAGCTACATACCCAAATGAATGACTGCATCAGTTCCCCCGGAGGGAGTAGTACAGAGGAAATGGACATGATGTATTCTGGTGGAACATATTTATGGAGCCTTTTTAAAAAATGTAACCTTCATAAGGTAGATTATAAGGATTAAGTTTCTTGATCTTGGCCTACAGGAGAATTTAAATCCAATGCTCTCTCTTCGTTGTAACTCCCCATCCACCTATCACCCATTTATGTCTATAAAAATAAGTTTAGGGGTAGAGTTTATCATCGGAGCATAGGTTCTACATGTAGAATTTCCTTTCCACAAAGCCTTCTCTGACAGTACTGCCTCACAAGATGACCTTTCTCATTTCTCTTCTCCTTGACTTCCAGAACAGATTCCACTGCACATTTTTCCATTTAATTATATTCCTATTGGATGAATTTTCATGTTCCATATTTTAAAATCTTGGCTGTGCAGGTAGATCACAGTCCTTTTTGGGGCTAAGGATAATAAATATTGGTGATATATTATCCCTTGATACACTTAGCACCTATTTTCTGGGCATAGCAGATGTCTGAAAAAATGTTTTTTTCATTTGGATTCCATTTAATAATATCATCATGTTTTTGTGTTCATTCTTCATTCAAGCTCTTCTCTAAGCACCATTATGCAATAGTAACCGCAGCTAGCTTACCCTCTAGCCTTGGAATTAAATGCCATCTGCACACATTAAACCATTAATCATTTTTCTCTTGATTAAGGGTTGACTGTGATGTTGGTAGGGCTGACCTAGAGATGTGGCTGAAGCACAGATCATGAGATGAAAAAATGCCAATTCTGAAACAGATGAGTCAGCTTTGTTCTAAAGTATTATTCTTTCATTTGCAATGTTTGGACAAGGTTTATTTTACTGGTAAAGAAACAGAATGTAAGGTGGTTAAAGGCATAGCACATGGTACTGCATTGTTACAAAATTATCTAACACGAAAGGAGACTTGTCAACTTAAGTCTTTGTTGAAAGAAGCTGTGTTGTAGGTGGGAAGGAAAATGAAAAGAAAGATATCATTAAATGGCCCAAACAATCTCTGAATATAAATTCCAATCGTTACTGGTTTCTAAAGGCAAGCTGAACTAACAAAGGAGGGGAAAATAGAATTTCCACATACTTTGGACATATTTTAAAAGTCAACTACTTAACGATGAACAAAGAAGGGACTCAAAGAGAAAAAAAAAGGATCAACTCCTAAAATCAGTAAAAATCTCATAACCCAAAGAGATAGGAAGAAACAAAACAAAGCAAGAAATAAAGTCATTAAATTTAAAGAACAGGCTGAAACACAAGGACTGTGGAGATAAAGGGGAAATATGTGCAGAGTGAGCATCTTATCTCACTTAAACAGAGGAACAATAGAAGCAGGCTGACTTCCCTTTTCCACTAGATAGCATTAAGGATGGAGTACAGAGATAGGAAGGGGACAGACTGCTTAAGGCTTTTCATCCTTAAATTCTCTATGAAAGCTGCTTCAGGCCAAAGTTTGTGGTATGTCATGTTTTCGTGTGAGTGTGTGTGTGTATGTGCATGCACATGTGAGATTATTCTCTAATAATCATTGGATTCACTATTACATTTTTATAGAAAGTAATGCAAGCCAGATGCACATCGCAGAGTTGGGTCTTCATTTAGCATCCTTCCCAGGATATACAGAAGTCAGATAACAGGGGACTTGATTTGACTGGATTTCTATCATTTCTGGAAATCACTAGGTTGTGATTTTTATTCCATGAGAAATCTGGGTCTATTCCATCTAGAATGGCCTCTGCCACAGATAAAAGTTTCCCTTTGTACATTATTCATTCTGTTCCCTAAAATACTGCTGCATAAAATGATTTTATATATATATGTGTGTGTATGTCTGTGTGTATGTATGTATACATGCATGTGTGTGTATAGTATATGTACATATACATCTATATATATGTGCGTACAGTGTATTTACACATATATTTATATGTATGTGTGTATAGTATATGTACATATATTTATTTATATGCATGTACATATAAATATATTTATAAAAGTTTTCTTCTTCAGATACATATATGAGCAAGGCCCTTTTTGGAGGGCAATGACTGATTCCACTTTATCACTGAGGTTGGGTCTCACTAACTAGTCCATTCCTTCTGTCACAAGAATTATAACCTCGTTTTAAGATATGCAGCTCTCTTTGGTATGTCCAGTATACTCCGAATTTTGGATAACCCTAGGTCTTTTACAGAATATTCCACGTATAATGAATTTCAAAGTATTTTAGAAACTTCAGAATGATAATTCCATTTATTTGTGAACAAGAAAACACAGTTGAAGACAAGCTTACTCCAAGTCCATCAGGTGAACAGGTGGAGAAGAGTGGAGTGAAGAATGAGCACTCTTGTGCTAACGCTCAGCCCTGGGTGGATGCAGCCCTTATCACATCTGGGCTGTGAGGCCAACTCGGTTATGGATTCATCCCACCTGTGCTAACTCTAAAACCAAGTTGCTCAATGGAGTTATGAATAAAGGGCAATTACATGATTATTTACAAAGCTCTTCTTTAATTATAGTTGAATGTGGCTACCTACTCAACACACACCCAATCAACCTCTCCTATACTTGTATTATGCATTTTGTTCTCTAATAGCTGTCCTCTAATAGGAGTAACAAAGAGTGGGGCCTTGTTTCTACACAAAAAGAGGCTACATTCTAGTGAGGCAAACAAGTCATATCTAAATAAAGTGCAGATATTATGTAATAGAGGGTTAAGGAGAAATTAAAAATTCCTATTTAGAAGGGATTTATGGTCCTCCAGAAACACCTTATTCACGGCCTCCCCACTAGCCTTGCTTGATTTTTCTTGCTGTCGTTGTTATTGTTGTTGGTACTATATACCATCCTCCTTTTCCTCTTTTCAAATCCAGTATTTTCTAAGTGTAAGACGTGTAATGCTGACACTATACAACATGATTTCCAGTGGAAGATTCATACTCATTTCTGTAGTACGTGCATAAAGCATTAAATGTCATTGACTCTCATAATGGGAGAATTATTCCCTTTTCAATTCTCCTTCAGTCCTGTTGATTATGTGAAGATGACAGTTTCGTTCGGGGGCTAGGAGGTCACCAAATTTGAGCTAATTTCCCTTTCTAACAAAGTTAGAGTAGATCTTAGAATCAGAGACTTGAAAAGGCAGAAGGAGAGAGCCAGAGACTCAAAATAGTGTTTGTTGTCCTGTGGTATAAACAGTTAGCTTCAACTCAGAGGGGATGATGAATAGGATATGAAATTTCCTGATTAAATTAATTTGTTTAAGTAAAGAATGTTTTTTGTTACTACAAGGGAAATGGTAGGACAGGTCATTTGTAAGCCTCATACAAACCTAAATCCCCTGGAATCCCAGTCAGACCTGTTCGGGAGACGTTCTTTGATAATGTGGAACCTCATTTGGCCTCTGATTCTTAGCATTCTTTTGGCCTCTGAATCTTAGCATTTTTTTGATATAGCCCTGTAATAGAGCCTACAAATGAGGTAGGTGCCCAACTGATACATATTGCCTGACTGAGGTAGATTTTAATGTACATAATGAAAGTGAGAAAGATTTAAATGCTGAAGAGCAGAGAAAAGAATATTCCAGCTCAGTGAAAAAGGAGCATCCAAGGCACTGAGACAAGAATGCCCATATTTTAAGCTCAGAGGGTTGGGCATCAGGCATGACTAACATGGCTCTCTTGTTCTTAAAAAACAGCAGGAAATTAGATAAATCTAAGTAGATGACTAACAGCTTTAAATAGGCAGCTTGGCGAATGTCACTTTACTTTAGACCTACCCTTAACCCTGTCAAACATTTTTTGCCCAGTCATGGTCCACAGATGCTATCGTTGACTGCAGGGCCTCTCTTGTCCACCACTTAGATTTTAATATAATTTTAGCCCATCTGCTGAAGCAGCCTTTCCTGCATTTCATTTTTGGTAAGCCTCCAGATTCACAAAAATACCATGTCCTGGTATTAAATCCAAATTGTAATAGGTTCTGAAATTCTATTCATCAGTTTACCTTAAAGTACACCTAGGACAGCCTAGTTATTTTCCATCCTTGGACCTAATGCTCTGAGTGGCAAGTAAATATAATGCAGTGAGGTCCCTTTGGTAATAGCATCTTATTTGCCAGTACCACGATCTGCCCGATTTTCAATATAATGTTAAAATCTTAACAAAACAAGTAATAAGAGGGAAAACTGTAACACCAATAAATGTGCCACACTTGGAGCACATGTTTAATAGTTTTAACATGTACAACAATAGAATTGTATCAACAAATCAGGGAAAGGACATTTTGTACACAGAAATCAATTTACCTAGCAACTATCTGCAAGACTTGCTTGTAATTTATTTTGCCTCTAAGAATGTACTGCTTTTAAACCAAATTTTATTGCATTTTAGTGTGTATGAGGAAGAAAGAATGTGAATATTTTGCCCAAAGCACAAGTAAAAGAGTTAGAAGTCTTCCAAATACTACAGATAAAAATAAATATTTTGTGAAGTAGAGTAAAGTTCTGTGGCTCCAGCCTTCCTGAATGTTTGGGTCTTTGTTTAACATAATTTCTACATATACAAACTGGTCTGATCCATTTGACTGATGAGCCAAAGAAAATAAAGGAGGCCTGCTAACCCAGGTTTAGGAAAACGAAGTACAGGGGCCAAGATTAGGATGTATTAGTTCCAGATAAGCACAATTGGCATAGGCTGTACTAGTCTGTACCTGAGGAAACACAGCAAAAAGTAGACAAAACAGACCTGAGATTGCAAGTCACATAAACCTGCATTGGAATTTGTTTTATAGCTTATTGATAGTCTAACGTTGAAAAGGTTACTTCTCAATAAGCTCCAGTGTTATTATCCATGAAATGTGGACAATTTGTTGCACAGAATCCATGTGCTTTTTATGAGGCTTAAATGATAGAATACATGAAAGCATCTAGCATAGTTCCTGGACCATACTAGGTAGTTAACAATTTCTATTGCTTTCCTGACCTTGTGCCCCTATTAGGGTAGTTTCAGACCAGAAGAAATCCAGGAGCCCTCACTGCCAAAGAGATATTTACCGTTTCATTTCTGCACTAGCCAACCAATGTCTGGTCTCTCATCTTTAGTACAGTTTTACCCAAAGAACAGTACAACACCTACCCCATCAAGGGAGTGTGGGACTAAATGCAATATACCTAGATATAGTATATCATGTGATGTGGCCCAAACAGCTTATCCTGGTGCATTCTCTGCTTTGTCGTAGCTTCCCTTATATTCCAAGTCCAGACTCTCAGAATGGTACAGTTTGCTAGTTTTGTCCACTCATTATAAGGAGGAGAATACCAAAGCTGTGATAGAAAAGCACATAGGTGATTTGCCTAGTCACATTGGGAAGTGGAAGCTTTATAACTAGCGGGTAGTTTGCTGACAACTTTATATTTATGTGACGACTGCTATAGTCTTCAAGGTAAAGAAAGAATCCAGGTCCTCAAGTAGCTTGAAATTTTGAAGGAGAACAAAGAAACAAAGAGTTAGGAACCTTAGGTGACTGCAGTCAGTTATTATATTCTTGGTCACTTGACAATATATTAGAAATCTCTGGAAGAAAGGCAGCCAGAGCCTGGATGATAAACAAGGGATAGGCAGGAGGCTTCTGGGAGTTAAGGGTCAATGCTGAGACACCTCCCTCAACTTGGGCAAAGGGGCTGAAGGGGCCTGGTTCAGACATTCAAGAAGGAAGTTACACAAGTAGGAATGTGAGGAGCAGAATTGAATGCCAAGGAAAAAAAGTTTTTTTAAAGATATTTCATTGCAATTTTATTAATTCATTTTGAATTTAGATTATTTTTAAAAGATAAATATTTTGATAATTTAGTCAAAATATTTAAAATTTTAACCAAGATCTAAAATGGCTCTAATTTACACTGATGCTAGATCTTTAGGCCTTATTGCTCTTTCCTCATGTTTTACACACACACAAACACACACACACACTTATGTATATGTAAATCTGTACATATGTATACATATACACACACAGAATGCCATGCCCTGCATTTGAGTTTACATATTGACAACTCATGCACACGTAACACATTACGCTTGTCAAAGTGCTTTCACTTCTTCCCTTCGTTAGTCCTCATTAAGGAAGTTGTATGAATGGAAGGAGAAAGATGTAGGAGATAGAATCAGACTGTCTAGTGTGAATTCCAACTTTGCTTTTAACTGAGACCCCTTGGGCAAATCATTTAACATTCTGTGTCTCAGTTTCCTAATAGTGACTTGGCAATAAAGAAAGTACCCATGCATATGTTTTTGCCTTTAATGAGCTAAAATAAAAGAAATTGCTCAAAATAAGATCATTTACAAAGTAAGCTTTCAATAAACATTAGTTCAAGAAACATCAGTTATTAGATGCTCCAACTAGCTGGTGTGGATAGGTGTGGTATTATTGTCCCAGTTTTACTAATAAGGAGACTGGTTGGAAGTCAGTTATTATATTCTTGGTCACTTGGCAATATACTAGGAATCAATAAATTAGTGATCTCTATGTTGAAGTTGTAGTGTCTATAGATAAATCAAAATTCTAATCCACGGAATTTGAAATATAAAGCCCCGTCTTATACCTACAGGGATTGTGAGCCTCTAGAGTGGAGGTCCAGCAGTTGGGGCTCTGAGCAAAGCTGTGTGCTGGCAGACATGCAAAGGGCAGGCTCAGCTGCACACAGCACCACAGAGTGCTGGTGGCCCTGTTGGCTAAGCCTCACTGCTAAGTGGGAGGCAGGAGGGGTTCTCACAGCATGATGGACCCTGGTTGTGACTCATGTGGGTGCGATATGTTTATATCTTGTTGCCTCTGATGGGTAACTGTTCTTTGGGTAAAACTGCACTAATGTACAGAAACCCTGACACCAGGTTGGCAGGTCCAGGCCAGCCCAGAGGAGAGTATAACTATGGCTGAGAGCCAGCTCAGAGCCCCTCAGTGGCTGCCTACTCAGCACCTGGACTAGGACTCAGGAAAAGGAATTTGGAAACACAACTGAAAAGGCTGGAAATTGTGGTTTTTTTCTCTCTTTTTCTCGGAGGTATGGCTGAAAACCAGAATGCATTAGGGGAATATACTTTCAACTATGCAATAACCATTTGGCCATATCTAGAAATTGTTGAATTCAGAGACACAATCAGATTTTATTTTTGCTTTCTCTGTTTAGTTTTATAGAGGATAATACATTTTCTGCAGGTTTCAATGGATTACTTTGCCATTTTATAAATGACCATTTCCAAAGTTTGTTTTGCATAATAGTATAAATACTTTATCAAAAAAAAAAACTTTCTATAACAAATCTGTATGATGAACACCAGGCTAAACAAAATTGAGTAATTCTATTTCCTAAAAGACTTATATCCTCATATGTTAAGGAGCATTCTAAATATTTAAGAAAGAGGTGCTGCTTTTTCCAAAAGTGTTTCATTATAAGATTGTTTACTTGGGAGACATCATGGGACCTTATAGTATCTGGAACACTGTTTAGAAAATCATCTTACAGAAACCACTTCAACACATTCATTACAGTAATGTGTTTTCTGAGTAAAGTAAGAGGAATCAAACTTCTATATGCTAGTAGACCCTTTATTGTTTCATTCACACTGCCACAGTATTGCCAATCTCTCTGCTTTGTTGCAATTTCTGGTTTTGACATGAGGTCTTAATTCTTTAGAAAACCACCTCTAAAAACCATGGGTTGGCAAAAATTGCATTCAACCTCAGCAAGAGCCAGTGGGTTATAAGGGGTTGCAAGAGGCTTTTTGGGCCAAATGGAAAGAAATGTAAATGATCTTGAAAGGAACCTAGGGCCTTGGTCAAGTTTTGCAAACACAAGCCAACAGAGATCAGTCAATTAAAATAAAATAAAAAAACAGCTTGGGAATGAACACATCCATCCTAGAAAGGGAAATGCTATTCAGCCCCAACCAAATGCTTCCATCCAACAATTCAGGCCCCATTTTGGCATCTCTTCTGATTTTTCAAGAGAAGCAGAAATCTGAATCTTATGTGAAATCTCATATACATATATATTTCTTATTGGCAACTAATTTTAGTTAAAGAAATACCGTGTGGGCAATTAAAAAAACGCATCTGTTGTCTGAATTTGGGCCACCATATGTGGTTTGCAAAGATCTTCTCTTGGAATACAAGACTATTTGTGATCTGGTCTCTACCTCCTCAGCCATATTGCTAATCGTCTATCTATTTATACTCTTGACCCTACTGAATTGCATACACGTCTTTCTAAGTATTTTTTCCTTCCTTTATCTAGGATGCTTACTGGATTTTCATAACATCTACTCATCTACTACTTTTTTATTTTAAAGAAATTGCTCAAACGTCGCTTAATTTGTGAAGTTTTTCTCAACATATTTCTCTTTTGTCTCTTTTGCCACTTCCTCCACTGTGCATGAATCATACATTAAAATGCTATCACAGCCCCACAGCTTGTACTGAATCCATAGTTTTACACACCTATCTTCCCCTAATGAACTGTTTTGCAAATGCCAAGGACAATACTTGACATATCATTGGAATGTAGCCATTTTTGAGTGAATGAATAGATGAATGAATGAATGAATGAAGAGAAACATTCTGACTCTAAGTAATGACCCAACTGCCTGTGATCCAAGTTTGAATTCAGCACATCACAGGAGAGAACTTTTGGAGTTTGCCCCAGGCTAGGTGATTTTGTTAAGGGTAGAGAGAATGGCTCGTTTCCTTGGAACTCTGCTACCTAACACAGTATGCTTGTTTGAAAGTATTATGTGCCCCAGAAAAACCATGTTTTAATTCTGATTCAATTTTGTGGAGGCAGCTGTTTCTTTTAATCCTAATTCAATATTCTAGGTGAAAACTTTTGATCATATTATCTCCACAAAGATATGACACACTCAATTGTGAGTATGTCCTTTTGATTAGTTAGACATGTGATTCTACTTATTCCAGGTGGGTCTTGATTAGTTTACTTGAATCATTTAAAAGAGGAAACATTTTAGAGAGAGTCAGAAAGACAGAGCAGAGCTGACGCAGATGCTGACACATGGAGAACAGAGACACAGATGTTTGGAGATGCTTGGAGCCCAGCAGATGGTACCATGAGATGTTAAGTTATCTAAGATTGTACAAACTTTCAGTTTCTGGATGACACAGAAAAGTGAAATATGTCTAGAATACAATGGGTTCCAATCCTGAATAAATGTGTACCTTTTAAATGACAGAGAGTTTTCTTTTTGTTTGTTAATACACACAGAGAGTTATCGAATTATGTAATTGTATGTAGATTCAGCCATGCAGCATGAACCAACAAACAAAAAGTATCAGAATCACTTCCTGTAGTTAACAACTTCAACACAGATTTTGCTAAAAGTTTTTCTTACACTCATTTATGTTGCTCAAAGTCTCAAATGTATTTAATTTTTCAGGCCATATGCTTTCAGTGTCAGCTTAACAATCCTATGAATCCACATCCCATATGTCTGCAAGAAGTTGAATCTTTACGGGATCACCCCAGCACCCCTTCCCAGGCATTTCTCTGGAACTGAAAGGACTGCTTACACATGCCACAGATCTAAAGTTTGTGTATATGGCTTTTCAGATGGGTTGTTTTGCTCCGTGTCACTGCTGTACAGATAAAAGGTCATCTTTACTCATCCTTTACCTGGTTTCTCCAGTGTGCTTATCTATGTCGCTTCTCTATGATTGTGGACCTGGGCTCTGTGGACAACTCAAGCAGAGTTAAGACCAGGTTATCAAAGGGAAGAAAGCTTCACTGAAGATCTGTTGATAATGGAAGGGAATTAGAAGGCAAGAATTCAAACCTGCTATTGACCACTAGAAATGATTTCTGCTAGAGTCACAGGCCATACACCTCCCCAAAGTATACTCTACCAGCTGCCCATCCTACTTTGCTTGGTTGTTGGCAGGGCGTTATTTCTCCTAATGTGTGTGCCTTTAACTAGGAGCCCCTACCCAGAGTTTGAACTTTCTATTCTCACTTCTTTAAGGACAAACGACAAGAACAAAATTACACTCTCCCCATTTTTCCTTTCAATCTCAGTTTCAGTCTCTTATAGTGAAAGCAAATCTTTTACATTTTTTCCTAAGAAATTTAACCACATTTTCTAGAAATTTCCTGATTCAGAAAGGCAGTTCCTCTGTCTTACAATTAAAAAATCATTTGAGTTCCTTGCCACCCATCTTCCTACTAAAGCAATGGAAAAATTCAACTTCACAGATGCATCTGAAACAAGTTGCTGCAGTTTTAAATAGCAGTTTTAGCCCCATGCCCACTGCCATCACTCTGCCACTTCAGCCATAAACTTTCAAAATCATCTGGATTCAGATTTCCATTAAAATTCAACAACTTATGTTTAATAGGGAGAGGCAATCAACTACCAATCTAAAGCACCAAGGAAAGAAAGAGGTAGTTAGAAGGTTATCAACACATAATGCTGCATGAAAGTAACATTTCCAATCTCATTAGAAGTCTGAGTGTTTTATTTTAAATTATTTTCAAGAACCCACTGTAGTGATTTAGGTACTTCTCCTGAAAATGATTTCCAAGGAGATGATGGTTTTCCTGGAATTTGCCTGAGTTCCAGATATACCACCAGTAATTTCTTGACTTCACGACCACCATGAGCACAGTGTTATTTGAATAACCCACTTGGAAATTAACAATAAAGCACTAGAGCTGAATTCTCAAATGTTCGAGGAAGAAACTTTATCTCAAACTACACTTGATGTATCAAACTATTTAAAAGCAATTGGCATAGGCAGTGAACCATCCACCTGCAGGCTGCGGGCTCATGAATATCACAGATGGGGAGTGAATGTGCAGGTGAGTTTTGTCCGAGGCAATAACTGTAAGTCAAATGCTGCTCTGTAGTTTCCAGTTACAATTCATAATTTCTGGAGGTTCAAAATGTGATAACTTCCTATCTCTAAACAATGGACTAAATGGCTTTGAAAATGGCATTATAATGGCACTGGAAATAGCTGTTATTAATACATTTATATAGATTTGCATGTTTTTCCTAGAAAATTTAGCAGAAATATGAAGAGTTGTTACAAATTACAATAGTACAATATGACATAATTACTCTATCATAAGTTTTATCATATTTTTGATTTGCATGCCTGATCTTTGACAACAAATATTAAACATTATATGATTGAAAATCAGTAGCATGACTTCACTTGTATATTAAAGTATGAGAATTGCAGCAGAATTCAAGAAACAACTGTTTCTTTATGATTTCTCCATGACAGTTATGTTCTCTTTACCACCAAAATACAAGTACTCTGGTCACCAAAGCACACAAAAAATGTACAAAGAAGAAGTGTATATGCATTACAGTTCTCTTTCATTTTAATGAAGATTTTTTCCATTATTAAAATAATTCATGTTAAAAAAAAATAACCTGCAGAAATGCAGCAATGCAGAAAGAAGGAAATCCAGAAATATGACACATTTCAGTAGGACAATATGTCTCTTTACTGTGTGCATTTGAGAAAACACTGCTTATCTTTTGTGTGTAAAAGAGCAAGTTATAATGAAGATTTTGGATAAGAGGCAAATGCTATTATTGTATTCTAATTTTTACAAATAACATAGTCCCTTAGGTCATTAGATAGTTATTTTTAAAACTTCCAAATCACTTTTAAATTCCCAACTTTTGAGGAGAAAAAAAATTAGTGTTTGTTTTTTTGGAATTTTCCTGGAAAGTTTCAAATGTATATATATATATATATATATAAACCTGCAGTGTCAAGCTTTGTCATCAGGTTATAGAAACCATCTTATAATCTACATACAATTCAAATGGATTCCTAAATCGGATATATAGAATTTTATACCTGAATTTCCCCATTCTTGAGCTTTTAATCTCGTTTCATTTCTCAGTCAATTTTAATACTAATTGAGTAACTTTCAATAACCTGTTCCATTACATTAACCTTTAACTATCTTAGAATACTTTTGTATTACCCTATTATTTGAAGTAAAAAAGTGATTGTCATGAATTGATGAAACATAACCTTAATATTCACAAAATTCTATGGCTATCATTTGTTATTTTCCAAAATTTAGTGTTGGAGAGAAGTCTGGGGCAAAACACCTGCTAAACTTTTTTCTCCCTTCTACTTGACTATTGTACAAGTGTTTTTATCCTTTTGTAATTAAAATCATTATCAGAACATAAAAAGGTGGTGGCTTGTCATTGATTTCTTGAGATTTTCGCTAAAAACACTTTAATCTAGATCTCTGTCCTCAATCCTCTCTACCCACACTCAGGGAAAAAAAAATGTTGTGACATTCCTCTTATAGTATCTGAACTGCTTTCTTTTTAAAAGACATTACATATTTCTCTCATCCTTTTATCCAAATCTATCAACCTTTTCATTTTCTTGTACATTCTCGCAGAGATGTTCAAGTTTATTCCTATCCATGAAGTATTTTCTTATCCTCAGAGTATTTTCATTTTTTTCCCTTGTATATCTAGTTTTCTTTCCATGCATCCTAAAATGACTTTTGCCGGAAGTAAAAATTGTATTTGATCCTATTTTTTTCATCTTAAGAGTTGTTTCCTCAAAATTTCTGCATGTATTTCAATTAGGTCAAATTGTCTTACAACCCTGTGAAATTTTCAAAAAGTTTTCTAAATTTTCTTCCAATTCTTACAACAGATCAGCTCTAGAAGGCTGCTTCAGTTGACAATTATTTATTGACACCACCCGAAACTCAGTGACTTAAACCAAAATCATTCATACCGCTTGGGCGTCTGTGGTTTGCCTATGAGTGTGGGCTGATCTACTCTGGAATCAACCAAGGCATCTTGTACAGGGTGTATCAGTTCCACTTACCCTCTATCCTCTATTTGACCAATGGGCTAGCTCAAACATATTTTCTCACTGCAAGGACACATGAGCAAGAGTGTAAATCAAATCATTTAAGCCCTTCCAGGCCTATGCTCAGAGCTGACACACAGTCACTTTTACTTCATCTACTGGCCAAATCAAGGGAAAAATACTTTGGCTCAGACCAAAGTCAAGGGTGAGAAAATACACCCTTTCTTTATGGAAGGAATTGCAAAGTCACATGACATGGGCATGTATACAAATACTGGTAATCTAACAAAGGTCTGTTTTTTTTCTCAGTGATTTTATGCATTCCCTTTTCCTTATAGCAAAATGCATTTTATGGGTCTTATTCCTTTCTTTTTCTCTTCATGTGTACTTGAGAAAATAGAATATGGCCACATTCAGTGGTTATCAGCAGAGAGGTTGTACAGATGTACCTTAGATCCAGTCTTTCTGTCCATTTGGAGGCAGGTAAATTCCCCTTCTCTGTTAGAGGATTTCAGATTACAGGATTCAGCTCATCCTAATTCCCAGTGACTAGCAGGCATTATGTAATGTAACTTTGCAGAGCTATCATCTCCATCCATCCATTACCTGGATCTCTTGTCTTTTAGAATAGATGGAGTTCATATGATATTACAGTGCTCAGAATAATCTGCTTCAGGGTATCTTTCTGTTTCCTTCCTGTTTAAACTATGATTAGGGACAACATCTTCAAGAATGTAATGCACCACTATCATTTCTTGGTGATTCCTGCCAATCACATATGCGCATCTTACTTTGTTTTCTGTGACTTGCAGTTTTTAAGCAGATGTCAGAAGTGGTGTATTGTTAGAGAAATAGAGAAGATAAGGAGATCACTCTAAGATTTGTCTCAAAAAAAAGGAGTCACAAAGAAAGTGATAGAGATGCAGAAATTTTGAGCTTTTATTTCAAAATAAGCTTAAATGGGGCAAGTCAAGAGGTTCTACTACTTTCTGTCAAGCAGGTAGGCTCTCTTGCTGCCTAGTACGGGTTCAATATTTCCTTATACTTCTTATTGTTTTGTCATTAAAGTCTAACATTTGATTGAATTTTCGACTCTCATTTTTGCCATAGTTATGAACTACTATCTTTTACAGTATCCTCAAGGGAATTATGCATATAATGTGAGAGTGCATTTATCAGAAGCTGTTTCCTTAAACACCATTTTAAACAGGAGTCAAAATCCATAAAGGCATTAAGTTCTGACTAGTCAATGTAATCTTAATTACTTGATTGATATATGTAGGGGCACACAAGTGGAGTGATTCTTCAGGGCAATGAAAACGTCCACCTTGTCCCAAATAATTCCCATGAGAGTCTACTCTGAAGTCTACAACAAATCATATTATTAAGACTTAGCAGAACAAAAAATACAGTTAATATGTAATTAAATTTACCATCAAGGTATTTATCATCAAGGCATGGGTGGGGAGGGGGAGGGGAATGGTGGACAAAGATAGGATATCACCTCAGGGCAATGAGTAATCTGAGAGTTGCCTATAACAAGTGGTAAGGATGGGGTATGGCCAAGAAACAACTCATAGCTATGACTAAGTAAACACTCAGTGATATGACTAAGCAATAGCCATGAGGCAGATAGAACTGTTTTGCTTTGTTTTGTTTTATGGTCTGTTATTTACCTAGAATGTGAGTTTTCTCATGGCCTGGACTATCCCGGGATCTGCTCCAGGTCAGGGCAGCTCAACAAACATTTTACTTGACATAAAAATTATGGAATTATATTTTGTGCCTAAACAGAGTTCTTCTACTCCTAGACAATTTTAGCTACCTGGACCTAAATTCCATCCCCTCTTGAATACAGCAAAACAAGGTCACCACGCAGTGACATGTCTGTGACTACACTGCCTGATTATAATAGTCATTGAGGTAGGGTCCCAAGGAAAAGCCAAGACAAGTGTGCTGGAAGGATAAATTTAGGATGATGATAAATTTGGGCTCAGCCAAAAAAATGGGAAAAGGGAATTGATTACCTTCAAAATTCTGCCTGGGCTTAAGTTTGAAGACTGACAGTGAAAGTTCCTCAATATGTCTCCCATTTCTAAATTGTACCAAGAATGGAAATAAGTCCTTTCTTTTCTTCCTCTCTGCTCCCACTATTTTATGCATATATTTATATGAAATTACTCATTAGATTTTATGGTAATTTGCTGCTTTACTTCATAGGCTAAGTGTTTCTCGATAGCAAAAACCAAACTAAGTGACTGGTTCAAGGAAGGTCTTGAATTTGATAAATGTAAATTAGTATCTGTCTAGTCATTAAAAGGATTATTGGCTGTGTGATGATTAATAAATATAATATATTTCAACATAAAGAAAGTGAGTGAGACTACATGGATTCTTGTTGTCTACCATTACAAGGAATTTATCTGAAATCATGTATTCTGTAAATTTACCTTACCTAACACATATGCAAATAAATTACACTGCAATGATTTACAAATGTGATATCATATGTATATTCTACAATTGAGTAATGAAGAAACTTACATATAACAAAACTTAAACTGATAATATTATTAAAAGCTTGTGCTAATACACATTTTCTTTACCATTCTACAACCAACTTTCACATATTTATCTAATTTTATTCTAAAAATAAGTCCATAGGATCGGTAAGTTATGCACTGCTATACTCATCCAAAAGAGGAGTGACTTCAAGTTAAGATAAATTCAGCTATTTATCAAATTCATCTAGTAAATAAATGGCAGAAGTAAGATAAGGAGTCATAATGCTGACATTAAGATACATTGCTGTAAAATTCTAATCCTAAAGTTGCCCTACCATAATGGAGATGGCAGAGCATTGCCCTGAGGAAGTCCCTGTGAGGGGGAAGTTGGGCCAAGCACCCTCTCCCCAGAAGAGCTGTCGTATGATTGGCATTTGCAGCCTCCAGGGTATGGAGCACAGCTGCAGCATGCTTAGCACTGCAACCAGCATCCATTACAGCGACCATCAAGGTACGAACTAGTGATCCCCGAGCAGCCTAACCCTCCTTTTGGAGATAACTGGTGTATCCAGGAAAGGGGAAATAAAAGGGAGTCAGGGTAAGAATGTAACTCCTTTGAGGAAATCAAAGTAAGCCTGGGGAAAAGAGTTGACTGGTTCTTGGGTTTAAGGAAGACTATCTCCCAATGCGCTTAAGCCCGGTATGAGGCCTTGGTGGAGGTACAGGAACCACCCTTCCTCCTGCACTGCTATTCTCCAGGAGAAGGTGCAGGGTGGTGAGTCAATCACAGCACTTCCAGAGCCCAGCTGTTTTCTTTCAAATCCCAAACCTGTAGGCTCCTGAGTCCTCTGCCACACACCGGATAGAAATCCATCTTTCCTGGAATGATTGAAAATGGTAGGAGCTTCGGCTCTTTTTCTATGTCTCTGGTATTTAACTCCTTCTTTTCCTTGTTTTTACTCCCCTAAATCTTCTCTTAGAACCTCATTGCCCCATCAACAATCTCCATCCTCTGTGTTTTATTTTCCTCTTTTTGTCTACCTCTGTATCACCTCTGTGCTTTCTTACAATAAGAAAGCTTTTGTCCCATTACTAAACTATAAATGTCTCCCTCCCTCCCTTTCAATTGTGAAGTCAAGCAACACGACCTTCCCTACTTTGTACTTTGCACCTGCCACTGTAATTGGTCATGTAAAATCTCATGGGGATCTTTCCCAAGCTTCATATTTGCCATCTTTTCAAGTCTCCATATAAGAATCCATGTAGTTGTACGTGCACTTGCTCACTTATAACAGAATTGATCATCAACGAATATGGCTCGCATCTGTATATTTACGTGAATATATATGGTCAGGAGCATGCAGAACTATTAAAAACCCTTTGCTATGTACTGTCTATACCATATCATATATTCTGAATCTTTTGAAACAGTTTCCACTCTGCTGTTAGCTGTCCTCTGATCATGGCTGAAATCTCATGGGACGTCAGGTTAAATTATCATATGCTTCTCTCTCCACAGTGTTGCCTGCTATAAGCTAATGATTCTAGTATCTAGATTGGAATAGGTACAGTATTGTATAAACCTGAGCCAATGTGAAGAAGGCCTTACAAGAAGATGATGACTTAAAGACCTTAAAATATTTCTCTGATGTTATTGTTCCAAAATAAGAAGAAGAAGGTATACAGCAAAGGACAACACATCTGCACCAAGAGAGTTTTGCATTATTGGTCAGCTTCACACTCTAACTATATGAAATATAGCAAATAAATCCCTCTCTCTAGGTCTTGGTTTTAGCATCTGCAAAATGAGAGCTCTAAGGCAACTAGAATGGGGGTGGTTTATACTACGCTCTGTACAGTGCCAGAGTTTCTCAGAGGCCCTCGGGTGCCAGAGATGGGGTGAGTGTTCACGATTGAAATCAAGTTGCCAGCAATGTCACCCAGAGAAGGTTTTATATATCATGGTTCCTAGTTAGATCTCCTTTGGGGAGGATTGCTAAAAAGGAAAGTTTGCAAACTACAAGCCAAATTAGTTCACAGGTCTTTGCCTCACTTTATGAACTGAAATAAACTGTTTCACATAAAACTATTAATTTATACTTTTTTTTTTCAAAAGATATTGCCAGGTGCCTCTTTTGGGTGCAGTATTCCTGAAAATTAAACCTGTGGGTAACTGGCTATTTCTACTAACTTAGCCCTCTGGCCTGCATTCTAGTTTATTATGAAGGAGAAAGATAAACCAATTTCAATCCATCTACCCCAATCCTATTCACAGCCAAGCAATAACAATTATCTCTGTCTTTACATTTTCTACCCTCTCTTGCTATTTCTTGTACAGTAATGAATTGTAACAGCTACTTCTTGCTGACTTCTCTCCCATATAATTAATGTCCTAAGATATTCTATTTACTGTTGAAGCAGTTTGAATCAAGAAGTGATTACTTTTAGAGTAAACAGAGCTGCTAAACCCTCTCTACAAACAAAGCTGACAGCAGTTTTATTTTTAAAATAATCAAATTGAAATCCCAAAAGCTTCAAGTTTGGGACTTCTTATATATTATGTGTATGTAGGTATTTTGTGTGTGTGAAAACTATATTAATATTTAGCACAGAAGATAGAAAAATATACAAATCAATAATGAGAATGGATTAAAGAAACCTGATAGCAACATTATTTGACCCTACTTCCTTGGATGGCCTAACCATGAACCTTCATATCAGGTGAAAATAACAAGGTAGAGAAGCCATTTACCTAAAAGAACAAACATTCAATCCGTGCAAATATAAAAATTATATACTGGACTTTCTGAGCTGGAGACAAAAATTTATCAGAAATTAACATCACAATGATCATTGAATAGAAAGAAAACAAAAGGAAAAATGCTGTTGCCAAAAATGCTGCAGTATAGAGCTGAATCAATGCAACAAGCAGACCAAAGGTTTTCCCTTACATAAAAAGAAGTATCAGCCACAGAATCTAAACAATTCATACATTAATACTACTTGATTGGCCTGATGACTTTCCCATTTTCAAGTCTGCAGGACCACAATCCCAGTTGCTCACCTTAACAGACCCCCACTGCGTCAACACCTGCCCCACTGAGCACATTTTCCTTGCTTCCAGCCACACCATTCAGAGAGATTCTCTTGGATTACTGCTCCCTTAGAAATCTGTTAATTTTGTCAAATCACTTCTTCAAGCTCCAAACTGCAAACTAACTTTGGATTTCTTTCTCTTCTGCCTTCCCCTTATGTAATAGCTAACTCATATTGATTCTTTTCATGTATCTTTTTTTTTCTGTTCCAGTCCCCCTGTCCATGTTCATCTTTTCATTACCTCAAACCCAAGTGTGGAAATGATCTTTCAATGGTCTCCATGTCACTATGAATTGCCCTCTTCACTTCATGCAATGCATCACTCCTAGATTAATCTTAAAACTTCTCTAATCATGAATAAGAACTAGTGACATTCAGGAAATGGAGAGATTATTAGGACTAGAGCAGTCAGAGATAATAACATTGAGAAGATGGTCTTTGGAAATATGAATAAAGAGCTTGCAGATAATCAGAGCTAGTTTGGAAGCCATTCTCGACAAAAGGAAGAGCATCGGGACAGCCCGGGATGGCATGTTTCAGTTGCATGCATTGGATTGTTTCCAGTGCTCCTGTCTGCCCAGACCTAACGCAAATTTATCTCATTTGCAACTCCCTGACAGACATGCTCTTTTGCAAGGACAGAGAAATGGTTTGACAGCTTGGCTTTTTTGAATGCCATGGTTGCCCCCACAAATGACCTTGTCATATTTGCATATTGTTTCAGTGGGAATCTGAACTTGTCTTCTAAACTACACTCTGCACCAGCTACATCGGTCTAGTCAACCTCCCTAAAACATACCTCTACCCTTTTGATCATGCTATTTCTCCACCTAGAATTCCACCTTTCCAAATTCTACTCTCTGCCTTTCTGGAATTCTTCCCTAGGCTGCAACCTCTTTCAACCTAGCTATAATTCATGCAGCTCTAAACTTAAGCTTAACTATAGTTTCTATCTAAAAACTTAGCAAAAACATTTTTAGTTACTTCTGAAATAAATGTACTGCAGGTCCAATTTTATAGTTTATGCAAAACTGGGACCATCCATGGCTGAGAGATTCCAAACAGAGTCAAGAGGATATCCTGGAGATTATTCTTACACATTAAATAGATATCACCTTTTTAGTTAAGGTATATTGGAGAGGCTGGTGGGAACTGCCTGAAAATGTAGAGCTGTGTTCCAGGAGCCATGTTTCTTGAAGATGATTGTATAATGATAGAGCCTTTGCAACGTGACTGTGTGATTGTGGAGACCTTGTGTCTGATGCTCCTTTTATCTACCTTATTGACAGATGAGTAAAACATATGGATTTAAAAAATAAATAAGAGGGGGGAACAAATGTTAAAATAAATTTAGTAGATTGAAATGCTAGTGATCAATGAAAGGGATGGGTAAGGGATATAGTACGTATGATTTTTTTTTTTTGGTTTTCTTAATATTTCTTTTTCTGAATTGATGCAAATAATCTAAGAAATTATCATGATGATGAATATACAACTATGTGATGATATTATTTGTTACTAATTATATATTTAAAATGGAATGATCATATGGTAAGAATGTTTGTGTTTATATGCTGGTGTGTTCAATAAAAACAAAAACTGGGACCATCCAGTTGTTGATTGGACTCTCTAGGTATATTACAGCTCTTCCAATTCTTAGCAAGTAGCAGAAATCAGAATGAAGAAAGTTTAGTCTTTGGGCAGCATCTCTGAGTGAGAAAAGTCAGTTGTCAGTGATTTTAACACCTACTGACATTATAAGTAGGGATGAGACCATCTCTGGAGATGGAGACAAAATAAGATAGGGACATTTAACTTTCTCTTATAGTCTGGGGAACTGAATTATTTCTCTGGTTATAGTGTTTCCCTTCCTGGGGAAGAGATTACATATAATTGTCATGGTGAATATCCAAAAGACAAGAGGTAAACCTGATTGTCAATATGTGTGAGTATATATGTCTGCATAGTAGTAATTGATTCAGGTCAGCTTGATAACCAAAATTGGGATAACAATTTTGTTATTTTTAAACCTTGGTCCCTTTTCTTATTCAGTGACTAATGTGGTATCATGATATAGATATAAAAATTGGTTTTTTTAATAACATTAATTATAAAAATTGTTTTATTGTTTTATTGCCATACCAAGATTTCCTGGCTAAGCTGTTCCTAATGGCTAAACTCATCTCTAAAAAGGAAAGAGTTCAGTAGTCATATGTGTGGTTAGAAATGGGCTCATTAAATTGTCAGAGGCATTTATAGCCTCCATCATATGACCAAGACTAATGAGTACTATTTGGGACTGGGGAATAGAAAATATACATCGGAGTCCCCACTCTGCCGCTCAGCAGTTGTGTAATGTGTGTTCGTGAAACCATGCAACATTCCTGAATCTCATTTTGCCTAATTGTGTTTGAGAGGGTTGGGTCAAGGAATTTGTCCTGATCCCTTCCATTTCAGCGATCCTATTATCCAATTAAAGTAAGAATGAGTGAGATTTCAGGAGCCTGAAATCTCCTGAAAGAAATAGAGCCTAAAGGAAATAGATGGGTGATTTTGTGGCACATTTTGACACATTTGTTTTCCATAGTCATCTCGTACATGCCGAATCTACATAATATAATCACATTCCTTAGTAATAAAGTCAGTTCATGGTTCTTCACAATCTGATTCTACCCTATTTTTATAGCTTCTTAGGATCACTAATCTTCAGTGTTAATTCTGTATCCAGCCAATATGGTTTTCTTACAATTCCCAGGTTAAATTCCTAGAGTACTTACCAGTACCCAAGCTCTGGCAAGTATTGGGCCATCCTCTGGAACAGCCAACCCCCTTAGATATATAAGTTTATAAATCTCCCATAAACTTAAAATCTGGTGAGTTTATTTTATATATAAAATTATAACTCAAGCCAGTAAATGAAGAGTGTCATAAAACAAAGCACTTTGAGAGAGGAGGGAAATATTCTATAGTGGTAGGGAAAGAGGAGGAAAACTTTTACAAAGGTGTTAGCATTTGAACTGAATTTAGAAACATTAATGATTGGGAGGGAGTGGGTAATGAATGTGGACAGAGAAGGAATAATATCATAAAAGCAAGTGGCCAGGAGGTAGCTGACTCTTCCAAGGAATAGTGAGTATCCAAATCAGACATGGTCCTTAGAGGTGCTAAAGCAGCATCTTGGACAATGAGACTGAAGAGCTTCCCTGGGTCCAATGTGTTGAAGACTCTGGACCTCATCCTGCATTTGGATTAGAAACTGGATCAGAAGCCATTCTCAACCTGAAACTCCAGGGGCACAGAAAAGAATGTGCCTCCAAGTTCAGAACTCCCAGCCTTGCTCACTAATTCCAGAATGAATAAAAATAAGCTTATCACACATGTGGCTGAGAACAGACTCAATGAGTCAAATTGCAGGGGTTTTTTTGTTTGTTTGTTTGTTTGTTTGTTTGCTTTTTTGGTGGAGAATGGCGGAGCACTGCTTACACTGATCATATCTACTAAAAGGGCAACAACGGGATTCAGGAGAAGCCCAGCCAAAGAGCACCTGAGTGGAAGATGACACAAACAGGGAGGCTGTTGGGGTTCTGCTTTAGCACCACCATTTTGCTGGGTCCCACCCTGTACCTGTGAGTTAACAGACATTTGGAAAAGTGTTGGGCAAACCATTAGTGGCTGCTCAAGAGTGGAGCTCATTAAATTACCACAAAAAGGCAAAATCAAACCATAACAATAAATAAAAATAGAACTTGTCTTTTTATTGACAAGTTCAAGAGTTCCTTTGTTTCACTGTGCTGTTGATTGAGACAAAAGGAGCTTATAAGAGACCATTAATTCCATGAAGGAGAAACCTCTCTACATTACCATCTGTGCTGGTTTGAAGGGAAGTATGCCCCCTAAGAAAAGCCATGTTTTAATATGGATCCCATTTCTTAAAGGTAGAATAGTCTCTATTCAATGCTGTGTATTTGGGACTGTGATGGGATCATCTCCCTGGTTGATGAGATTTAGTTAAGAACGGTTGTTAAACTGGATTAGGGGATGACATGTCTCCACCCATCTGAGTGGGTCTTGATTAGTTTCTGAAGTCCTATAAAAGAGGAAACATTTTGGAGAATGAGAGACTCAGAGAGACTCAGAGAGAGCAGAGAATGCTGCAGCACCACGAAGCAGAGAGTCCACCAGCCAGCGACCTTTGGAGATGAAGAAGGAAAACGCCTCCCGGGGAGCTTCATGAAACAGGAAGCCAGGAGACAAATCTAGCAGATGAACGCTGTGTTCGCCATGTGTCCTTCCAGCTGAGAGAGAAGCCCTGACTGTGTTCGCCACGTGCCTTCTCACTTGAGAGAGAAACCCTGAACTTCATCGGCCTTCTTGAACCAAGGTATCTTTCCCTGGATGCCTTTGATTGGACTTTTCTATAGACTTGTTTTAATTCTCGGCCTTAGAACTGTAAACTAGCAACTCATTAAATTCCCCTTGTTAAAAGCCGTTCCGTTTCTGGTATATTGCATTCCGGCAGCTAGCAAACCAGAACAGATTTTGGTACCGGAGAGTGGGGTGCTGCTGCTGCAGTGTGCAAATACCAAACATGTTGGAACGGCTTTTTAAATGGATATGGGAAAGATTCTGGAAGAGTTGTGAGAAGCTTGATAGAGAAGGCCTAGAATGCTGTGAAGAGACTGTTGGTAGAAACACGAACTCTAAAGATACCTCTGACCAGGCTCTAGACAGAAATGAGGTCCGTGTTATTGTAAACTGGAAGGAAGGTGATCCTTGTTTTAAAATGGCAGATAATCTGGCAAAGTTGACTAATGGTATTGCCTGGAAGGTAGATTTTAAAAGCCATGAACTTGGATATTTAGCAGAAGAGATCTCCAAATTAAATGTCGAAAGTGCAGTCTGGTTTCTCCTTGCAGCTTATAGTGAAATGCGAAAGGAAAGAGATAAGCTGAGAACTGAACTCTTGAGTAAAAAGAAACTAGAAATTGAGGTCCTGGAAAATGCTGGGCCTCCAGAAATGGAGACCCCAGAGAATAGTGCTCCATGTGAGGATTTGACCAGATGTGGAACCAGTCAGCCATTTCAGAGAAAGCCAGGACCAGACATGGAGTTATCCAGGAAGGATTTGTGGAAACTCCTTATGTCTGATGGGCATGATCCAAGGCTACTGCATAGAAAGCCAACGAGAGTGCTGTGGGACCTGTATAAACAGAGCTGCTGCCAGTCTGGACTGAGGGGTTCAGAGAAGGGACACATTGGAGTCAAAATAACTTCAGAGGCAAAACCGTGGAGGCTGAGGTCTGAAGTCAGGAAGCCTCGGGCCAGGAGAGTGGACCCACCCAAGCCCGTGGAGAGGGTGAGTTTGCCCCAAAGGCAGAGAATGGGCCTTCCACCTCATTGCAGTGGAAGAGTCATGCCGCCTCAGGCCTTGGAGAGGGTGAAGCACGTTTCTTGGGGTTGGGGGAGAGCCTGGCTGCCACCACATGGAGGGGCTGAGCGTGTGCCCCGGAGATGGCAGAGAGCCCGGGTGCGGCCCCAATGCTTGGAGAAGGTGGAGCCGAGAGAAAGGTGGTCTCCCCAATATCCCCCAAGGTTGCCTTCAGAGAGAGGCAGGCGTAGGCATTTGGAAAGGGTGGGACTGCCACTTTCTAAAGCCCTGAGGATAAATGACTCTCAGACCTTGAAATCTAATGGACATTGCCCTGCGGGTTTTCGAAACTGTATGGGTCAGGTGACCCCTGTGTTCCTTCCTCCCTATGGAAATGTATATATATATCCTATGAATGTTCCTCCTTTGTATGTTGGCAGTAAATAACTTGTGAGTTTTCAAAGGTCCAGAGCAAATGGAGAGAATTTTGCCTTAGGACAGACCATGCCTGTAACTGACTTGATGAGATTTTATACTGTCTCTAATTTTTTACTTCATTGTATTGCTACTGATAGGCTTAAGGATTTCTGATATTGTTATGAAATTAATGTATTTTGTATTTGGGAAAAACATGTCTTTTTTAGGGGCCAGAGGGTGGAATGTGCTGGTTTGAAGGGAAGTATGCCCCCTAAGAAAAGCCATGTTTTAATATGGATCCCATTTCTTAAAGGTAGAATAGTCTCTATTCAATGCTGTGTATTTGGGACTGTGATGGGATCATCTCCCTGGTTGATGAGATTTAGTTAAGAACGGTTGTTAAACTGGATTAGGGGATGACATGTCTCCACCCATCTGAGTGGGTCTTGATTAGTTTCTGAAGTCCTATAAAAGAGGAAACATTTTGGAGAATGAGAGACTCAGAGAGACTCAGAGAGAGCAGAGAATGCTGCAGCACCACGAAGCAGAGAGTCCACCAGCCAGCGACCTTTGGAGATGAAGAAGGAAAACGCCTCCCGGGGAGCTTCATGAAACAGGAAGCCAGGAGACAAATCTAGCAGATGAACGCTGTGTTCGCCATGTGTCCTTCCAGCTGAGAGAGAAGCCCTGACTGTGTTCGCCACGTGCCTTCTCACTTGAGAGAGAAACCCTGAACTTCATCGGCCTTCTTGAACCAAGGTATCTTTCCCTGGATGCCTTTGATTGGACTTTTCTATAGACTTGTTTTAATTCTCGGCCTTAGAACTGTAAACTAGCAACTCATTAAATTCCCCTTGTTAAAAGCCGTTCCGTTTCTGGTATATTGCATTCCGGCAGCTAGCAAACCAGAACACCATCTCAGACCAAATTCACACATAGAGGCAGACTGGGAACAAAGGCAGGTACTAAAATATTTCCCAGTGATGATAAACTTTCCTATGCTCTCACTTGGACTATTGAAATGTCACTAGTAAACAAACTGAAAGAACTTCACCTGTGTGCCACCTAGAAAGGCCTATTAGAATCTCTACTATACTAACATTTTGAGGCAAACAGATTTGTAACATCATTGAAAAATACAAAATGCACACATTAGTCATATACCCCAAGACCCTTAACTGATGATAACTTCTCTTCTGGACTGCAAACATTTATGCTAGCAAGAGTAACATAAGTAGTAAACCCATTCCAAATTCCAAACTGATCTCATTTTGTGCTTTTACGGAACCATTCCCTTAGTGCTGGTCATGAATGACCACAGGTATATTTTTATTAACTTTTAACTTTCTTTTTTATGGCTTATCAGAGTAAGGTATGCTCCTTTTAGAAAATTTGCAGAATACAAAATGACATTAATCAACAGAAACAAAACAAAATCATATAATCATATAGCAAAAGGAAGAATAAATATGTTTTGGAATCATTTCCACAATTGTTTCACCTTCACTGAAGAGTTATTTTCAGTTAATATTTTATGCACTTTCTAAGTATTTATTGTGCACATTTTATGTGCCAAACCTTGTGAAAATATTATTATGACATATTTACTTCATTCATGACATTACTGTCTGAATGGAGAGAAATGTGTGTGTGTATGTACGTACACAACAAAATAAGTATTATAATTACTACAGTAGATTGTAACAATATATAACCTATTCCAGAATACTATGCATGTTAAGGAAGTGCAGGGTTTACAAGTATCATGTGGGATGGGGTGCAGAGAGAGATAGGTATATGATACTTCTCAGAAATGAGGCTTAAGTGATTAAGATCAATTTACGAGTCTCTCTCATGTTTAAAAAAGAGTTAAACTTTGGTTTTAACTCCAAATAACATTATTTCACTACATCCCTGAGGCTGCATGTCAGATCTGACCATACATAGTTCATTAATGTTTCTTGAAGTGAAATTCATCTTCAGCATGATTTAGGATATTCAAAGAACATGTGTCAGGCCCTGGAAGTCATGCATCTTTTTCAGTGGCATGATTAAGAAAGAGATCTTATTTATATATAACTAGACATTGAAGAACAATTTACAACTTGATTGTAATATTCTCACTTTAGTAAGCATAGGTTCAGGAAGAAATTTTTAAAGGAGTTCTACAAAGAACCAAACAGTCCTGGAGGATTTAGAAACAAGGCTTTCCCAGGGGAATGGCACCTTCAGAGAAAGGTATCTGAGCTGAAGAGAGAGCAGGGGACTTGGCAAAGTGGAAGGGGAGGCTGAGTAATAGATAAGATGCAATAGGTAGGAGGCTTGTCCTGGTAACAGGAAGGTTGGAGAGAAACATTCACTTTTCTTAGGGTTCTTTCAGCCCCCCTCCATCAGCAGACTAGTAACCATTCCACACCACCTCCTGCTAGCTGGAGAAGATCTGGTTAGAGACTTGGATTGGCTTAATGAAGATCATTTGCATCACCCAGCCTCAGTAGCTCTGCAGATCACAGTAATTTCTTCGTGGGCTTCTCAAGCAAGGAGATATTCTCTGAATAGGGAAGAGGCAGACTCACCCTGAATGACTGCATCTGAGGGCAGAGAATAAGCCTTGCTTTCAAGGGCAAGATTAATAGCTAAGGACAAAGTGTTAAATAGCCAGCCAAATCCACAGCCACGAGTCTCAACTGTAGAAAAGCAGGAAACAAATGCCAAGGGGACTCACAGAAAGCCAAGATGTTTCAAGGTAAATGATGTTTCAGGGCAATGTGGAGATTTGGGCACAGAGACTAAATTCACGGCCTATTCAATGAGTGCCAAACTTTTTACCACAACACCTGCTTATAAAATGGATGGAAATATGCCAATGCCAATGCACAAATAATTCAAGAGAATCATACATTGAGAGCTTTTCGGACCTATATAACTCTTCGTAGGTAAAGGTACTATCCAGGGATGAAAACTGATAAAGGAGGTAGAAGTTGCAGAAAACATAGAAAACACAACAGATAACATTGTCAAGCTACTGAAGTCAGCTACAGTGATAAATTAGGGTTTTCTAACAGTATGAAAAATCTCTTCCACTGTGCAGATCCATTATACATTTCCAATCTGGTTTTCCAAAAATTTCTTCTACAAACCATGTTGTGTCCTGACAATTCCTCCAAAATGTCGAACCAGTACTCTCCAAAAACACTTAATTTCTCTACAGGTACCAATTCTTCAGGTCCAATCTAATTCTTCCCCCTTTATTGAAGCCTTCTTTAATCATCATGGTCAATAATAGCTCTCTTTCTTGAATAACTTTGACATTTATTGTTTGAACAAACCATTTGATAACTACGAGACATTAACCCATATCTCTCTCAACACAAATCTATGCCCTTTGCTGGTTAGATACATTTCTTATGCAAGCCCTGGATAAACTAGGATACAGAAATAGTGCATTAAAGAAGAAAATGTGACAATGGCAATTTACTGTGGTATTTTTATTTCATGCTATAATATTCAAATAAATTATATTTAGATGCGTGTCTATGAAATTTTATTTTAAATGTCATTTGAAAAGTTATTATATATCTTAACCTCATTCTAATTATTATGGATGAAAAGTAAAACTATAAATCTAGAGACTGGATGTAATTCCATGAGATATCCTGCCCCACTTTGTTAGCTTAGAACCCCTGATGTAATTAATATAATCCCTTGTTCGGAGTATGTGTTCAATAAATATCGGTAAAGAGTACGTTGGTTGAACCAAGTTTGGTGATTTGAAAAACAGCCACTGCCTACCCATTCTATGCCCTGATGAAATAGAAAAAAATGGACTTGCTTCCTGTCCTTTGGGTAGGACTTAGTTACCTGAATAGTCTTCTCTCACACCTTGGCTATACCCTTTTGAACCTCACTCTAGATTCCATTCTCTCCTCATCCCTTGCCTTTCTGGTTCCACACCTTTTATTACGGTCCCCAAGTTCAAATTGGCCCTAATCCCAATGCTGTTCCTGTCAGTCAGTCTTCCACCCAGAATTGAAGACCCAAGATTGAGATCAGACTGTGGCTGGGGCTGCAAAGTCATTGAGGGACTGAATTTTAGATGAATAGCTGAAGAGAAGAACCCTTCTTCACTGTAACACCAGCACTTTCTAACCATACTTTAGACTGCCAAAAACTAGCAGCAGAGCTGTTCTTCTTGTAATGCCCCTTTAGCAGCCTTTGTTGAGAAAGATTAACATTTTGTTATTTAAGGGAGAAATGCTGAAGGAATTTCATCCATTATTTTAGACATGTATTGAAGGGTGAATTTGAAGCTGAGATGTAGTACTTTGACTATTGGAACAATCCTGCATAGAATTTTGGAATAGATACCATCCTATATGCAATTTTACTCAGGATGTGTAGGCTAGTTGCAGTCTTGTAAATTAAATATTATTTTAACCATATTAGTGAATATCTCTCATGTAATTGGATTTGCAGCTTAACAGATATCTTGCTTGCTTTAATGCTGAGAGGATATATATACCCAAGAGGGAAAGAGAGAGAAAGAGAGACAAAAAGAGAAAGAGGAAAAAAAAGTGAGAGAAAGATAGTGACTGAATAGTTCCTTTTCTACCTCCAGAAACATATTCTTTTAAATTAATTTAGTATGACTAAATTAGCATGATTGCAAAAGCTGTGATACATTGCCCTTTAAATGGTTTCACATTTACGTATGTAAATCAAAATATGTTCCATTGTTTATCAACAAGAATATTTATTATTTGAAGAGGGTGTGAAGTTATGAATATTACATGGAATTTGAGATTTATAATATTAAAACTGAAAGTCCAAAACAATTGCTCAAAATACAAGTGACTATAAGAGAACTACGAGAAAAAAAAAATGAGCAAATCTCAGCAGACTCTTCTTCTATGAGGAAGTCAATATACAGAAACAACATTGGAGAATATTTGGAGGAAAAAAATGTTTTTACTTAGATAGATGGATATACATTCAATTATGAAAGTAAATACGCTCCATTTTGGACAGCATAGCTATTTAATAACTCAAAATGCCTTGTTTTCAACACCAGACAATTACCTCTGAGTATTAGACAATTACGGACTTTGTGCTTGGGAGTCAGAATTTTGGGATTTCCCCAAATTTCTCTAATCCAAGGAAGCCTTATATCAGGCAATGTTTGTTCTATCAAGTAAGTACAAATATGGAAATTGGATGATTGGGTTTTTCCTATTGTCCCAGAAATAGCAACCAGGTCCCAAAACAGGGAACAAATAGGTATGACTATTTGACAACTGTTTCATGGAAACTATAAGCAAAAATTGGGGGCAGTTGCTCTCCAGAGTTTATAAAAAGAGGATAGAGTGGGCTCTACCACCACTAGCCCACTCAACAAACCTCCCATGTTCTGTTAATAGCAAAAGATTGTGGCGTGCAGAGAAAAGACAGAATAGTTGTGACTGGAAGTGCAATGTGTAGGGTGAAAAGTCATTCCTTCCATTCTTCCTGGAAGGGGTGCTAAGTGAGTGAGAGCCTTACAGGTGTTTCTTGTAGAGACTGGGGTTTCAGTCAGCAGTAGTAGATTTGCTGAGCTGTGGAAACTGCGGCATAAATGCATAGTCGAGAGGAATTTGGTGAGGGATTTTCTTAATTTCATAAGTGATGAATCTGCTGGTCTGTGGGAAAATAGTGACTAATGCAGAATTATTGCCTGCATATTTTTGGAGGCAATAGCTTACTAGAGCAATTTCAATAGCATTGTGACTAGGGGCATAGGTTTCTCTGATTCTAACGAGGTACAGAAAAGAACCTCAAAGTGTCCATGACTTCACATGAAGATAAAGGAAGAGATGAAGTCATAGGACCAGGGCCATGTTTGAGCGCAAAATGAACCATGGATGCCTGTCTCTGAGGAACATCTGTGGGGACAGTGGGATCCAGGGTAAAGCTGAACACAAGTCCCCAAAATATGTAGACTGCACTTTTTAAGTTTGCTAAAGGTGCCAGAATGCAATATACCAGAAATGGATTGGCTTTTACAAAGGGGATTTACTAGGTTACAAATTTACAGTTCTAAGGCCACAGATATGTCTGAATTAAGGCATCAATAAGATGATATCTGGACTCTGAAGAAAGGCCACCTGCATTTGGAACACCTCTGTCAGCTTGGAAGGCATGTGGCTGGCATCTGCTGGTCCTTACTCCTAGTTTGTTGCTTTTAGCTTTTGATTCCAGTGGCTTTCTCCCTCCAAGTGTCTGTAGATCCTTTCTTCGCTTCTCCAGGATGAACTCTGCATTTCATCTCTTACCTTAGCATCTCTGCAAGTGTATCTGTCTGTATCTCCAAGAATCTGTGTGCTCTCCAAAAGGTCTCCATTTTATAAAGATGTGATTGGGTGGGGTCGCATCTTCATGGAATAACCTAATCAAAAGGTCCCACTCAACTGTAGGTCTGTCCCAACAAGATTGGATTAGAAAAACATAGCTTTTCTGGGGTACATAACAGTTTCAAACCAACACATGCACTCATTTACAATAATTACTCAATTATTCAATTATTGTAGATTACCAGCTGTAGACAAAACCAGTTCCGGCTGGAACAAAGCCAGGGATACTCTGTCTTCAGTCTGATATAATTAAAAAGCAAGTTACAAAAGAAAATCTCTGCTTCCTGGATTTTGCCTGCCAAACATCCTAAACAATAGCAATTAGTTCTTAGGAGGCAGAAGGTGGGGTTTCTAGACTAAAGCCATGCCCTACCTGCACAGACCAAGTCTGAAGTAGCTACCCACCTTCACTCCCATTCTCCCAAGTCTCAGTTTGACTGCCCCTGTGGGAAGGGAAAGAGATGAATTTTAAATCAGAATAGAATTAGACCATTTAACTGGACTGGATTTTTTTTTTGTTTGTTTTTTTATATGCTACATGGCGGGACCCCATTTCTTTTTTTTTTTTTTTCCAGGTGAGCATCCCGTTATTGCAACACCATTTGTTGAATTTTTGTTTGTTTGCTTATTTTCCTGTTGTTTTTATTTTTGGTGGAGGGAGGAAGCACATAGGCAGGGAATCAAACCTAGGTCTCCTGCATGGCAGGTGAGAATGCTACCACTGAATTACCCTTGCACCCCTGGATGAAACTTTTAAATATTTGAAAATGATCACAAAGTTTGATTATAAATTATAAGATTTGCCTAAGGTGATAGTAAGAGATGTGGCATTGGACAGAACATAGTTGAAAGCAATGACTGAAGAAAAATATAATTTCATATTTACTCTCCATTGAATTGAGTCTTCTTAATAAACTGGTTACAACAGCCCTGTTCTCTGCTGAGAAATGACGAAATATAGTGTATAGGTCAAATTCAAAGGCAGCTATCAGCAAAGGGACAGGTGAGGAATAAATGTAGGGGATGAGCAGGAGGGAGTACACATCGGACTTACAGAGGCAGTTAGACTAAAGGTATAACACTCTAGCCTATCCAAAGCAATTTACTTAAGGGTTAAGTTTGAAACAAGGCTTTGAACTCAACCTCAACCCTTTCTGAGCACTATCCTTTAGCAAAATAGGTAGAGCAGGCCTTTGCATGCTTACTTCTAGTACTCCCTACCACTCATAGATGATGCTACCACCAGGTGAGGCAGTTGTAAACATTATGTAACAGCACAAACATCAACCAAGTTGAAAGGTTTATGTCCACTGCCAGGAAAACTCCTGAAGCATCAACAGAAGAGGGACTACTTAGGAATATCTCTACACATCCCCACTGGACATTAAATACCAACAGCATGAGAGCTGGGTGGAGATGGGGCACTTTTCTGAATTGCTTTGGAATGAAGGGTAAAGGATAACAAAATGCATAACTTTACTCCCGTGTATTGAGAGGCACTCATCAGGCCAGTGAAACTTCATTTAAATAGTTATGCCAACTACTCACCAAACTCCAACGCGTTGCCATGCAGTTAGACCCTTCTTATGAGCATCCACACTGGAGGTCAGTGACACTCCTGATAAGTGTCCTTGGTCTGGACATCACCTGGACATCTCTAGTTATCACCACCAATACAGCCTGCATCTATCAAAGACGCTAGGGTTCCCATCTTTTCTTCTATTAAATTCAGGTATCATTTGGATTTGATAACAATTAACGGAAGACAGCCTTCTAGGAGTGAAGTGCCTTAGACTACTTGAGTCATGGTAATACTAGGGTTAATTTGCTGTTTCCCATACTCACTCATTAGCTCTTATATAGGACCCTGTATAATGTACTGTATAAACATGAAAATAAAAGAGAAAACAAGTGTTTATCTGGCTGATATCCTCATGTATTTGCAAGACTTCCCAATTTTAAACCATCTGTGGCAATCCACTCTTATTATGAACTATTAAAGAAGTAAGCCCCGAGAGCTTGGGTTTTTCATATTTGGCATGAGAAATGTAATACCACTGTCACTTTTGTCACTGGGTTATTCTGTGGGCCAAATAGACCATTATAATTGAAATTATTTTATAAATAATTCACATATTTTAGCATCTACTTGGCTTGTGATGGTGAAACTGATTATACTACGTTTTTTTGGTGGTTTTATAATTTGAATGGTTCATATATGCTCCACATGTATTTTACATAGTTAGGGCAAAAGGAATCAGAGAAAAATAGTACATTGTTTTAAGGCAGCTATGTAACTTGGTCCTTGGAAGTTCTACTTCAACCCAAGAAAGTGAAAAAAAAGAGCTAAACAGACTTTTATTGCTGAAATTCTCCCTGCTTTCTGTTTTTCAAAGGAATGGATATGAATTCAATCTTCAAGGATGAATAACTAAGGTCTTTAGGATCTACTTCTTTGTTAGATGGGCATATAAATACAATGATGAAGATGAAAAGGGCTACTCAACTTAAGACAAAGAGAATTTGGGGTACCATTGAGCTAAATGTTTAAACAAGATTCTATTACACCAAAATTAAATCACAACACCCCCCTAATGTGGGGCTTGAAATAAAAGTATTCAACTTTTATGAAAACCCATAATGCCATAACTAATATACTGGCTTGGTGTTTTCCTTCTGAAAATTTGTCATATAATCTTCAGAATCAGTACTTCCTATGTAAACAGGTCATGTAAAATATTGGCATTAAAGGTACAAATATTTAATTACATGGGCACAGCAATATTTCTTCCTATCTCTTCATTTAAATAAAAGTAAGCCATGTCCTTCAAAGGACCAGCACAGGTTCTTCCCATTTAACACATTTTCTTTCTATTTCCCTCCCCCATGTCCCTTTCCCACTTTTATTTCCCCAATACAGCCTTAATTTTCTATATCATTATTTACAGCTATGTGGAACACTGTATTTTTTGCAATATGTTTTTATTATTGAGTTTTGAAAATTTTGTAATTATGGTATTATAATTTATCAAAATCTTCTGTACACTTTTTTCTCAATATTGTGTTTATGAGATTTAACCAGGTTGTATATATTGCTCTATTTTATTCATTTTATTTCTTGTAAATTATTCTTTTATTTTAATTTACCTAAGTGTATTTCTCTGACCAGCTTCTGTTTCTGATATTCATCTATGTTTATAAATATAGCCAGAGTTCATTTATCTTCACCCCTATATATTTTTTCACTTAGAAATGCCCCCAAATTTACTCACCAATCATACAGCTAATGGTTATTTTTGTTGTTTCAAGACTTTTTAACTCATTTTTTAAATTATAAATCACGTTGCTGTAACCATACATGAACATCTCTCATATGTTAAAAAATCCAAATCTATTATCCACTGATGAAGGAGAATAAAACTTTGTTGCAATATTTCAACAATCATAATATGCACATTTTCATATTTTAAACTCTTCATAGTTGGTATACATCTAACAGTTGATGGTATCTTACAATATTTCTCTGACTGAGGGCATTTGTGCCATGAAACATGTGTCTCTTTATCCACTGCTGTAGTTGTTGTTGTAGGTAGCATGAAGGATGATCGTGATCCTTCAAAGTTTCAGTGAACAAGTTATGTAAAAATCATTTGAGGAAGGAATATGAGCTCCAGTAATTGTAAGGGGAAATGCTCATTTTGAAAATGAAAATGAACATTTTATTCACGAAAAAATGAAAAATGTTCAATTGACACCTTCTAGTTAGATGAACAAAGTGCCAGCATTGAAACTTGCAGAACGGGTACAGACAGCTTGGATGAAAATCCTGGAAATAACAGTATAAACCTTTAAAGGAAATAAGAACCATCAATACTCTTGACGGCACAGAGAATAATATTATAAAGAAAATAATAGTGGACATTGATGACTAAATAGAAAAGTGATTCAAAAGATCCAGATTCTGAATGGGAAAATATTTTAATAATCTACCTTAACCAATTTCTTCTTCTTACAAATTTTCCTTTATATGGATGTACAAGACATATATGTGTATATATATATATGCTATATACATATATATATGTAATGATAAACATTTATACCTAAATAAACCTAAAGAGTTCTTTCAATAGGTATAAAATTAAATATGTACAGGTGCATGTGTGTGTATGTATGTGAGAGAGAGAGAGAGAGAGATTAGATATAAAATTATGAGTGCTTTAGATTTGATGAAATAAGTTATAGTATTTGAGGTGATAATCTGAAACTACTTTCTGGTATCCATTTTCTTCAAAATTATTCTGGGTATTTTAGGACCTTAGTTCTTTCATGTCAGTGTTATGATGAATTTACAACCCTGTTGTATTCCTTTTGTAAGAATACTAACGTCTAATTGTGGGAGAAAATTAATCTTATATTTTTAAGAATACTAACTATTCCCATTGATAAATATTATTTTTATGCATTCTATAATAGAGTTTTATGATTTTTCCCGGAACTTCTGGTATATTTTTGGATAAAATTAATCAAAGCTATCTTAGAAATTTTTTTAATTTTAAAAGGTATGGCTTTTAAATTTTATTTCCTAATAGCTGGTGTAAATGAATGACATTGATTTTTATATATTTAGTCAGAAACAGGCAGCCTTGATGAACTTTTATTAATTCTAATAGTGTGTTTATTGATTTTCTTGGGTTTTCTGTATAAACAATCAGAATGATGATTTTGTTTCTACCTTTTATTCTTTATTTACTGTCTTTATAAGACTGAAATGTCCAAAGCCTGCAGTAAAGTGCTGAGTTGAAGTGGTGAGAATGGACATTTCTTTTCCTCTTGAAATTAAGGGTGATATTTTTAAACTTTTCACTGTTAAATATTTGTTTTACATTTTTAGTAGAAACTCTTCATGAGAAAAGAGGTTGTTAAAAGTTAATTTTTTTAATCATGAAGGGTTGTTGAATATTATCAAATGCTTTTCTGCTTTTATTAAGCTGATCATATAGTTTTCTCTCCTTTGATCTGCTAAGTGGTGAATTTCATTAATAGATTTTCCAATTTAAACATTCTCATATTCCCAAGACATACTTAAATTAGCATGTGTGTGTGTGTGTGTGTGTGTGTGTATGTGTATGTGTCTTTGACTACACGGCAGACTTCAGTATACTGTTGAAAGAGGGAATGTATTGTGTAGTGGATAAATGGATAGACCTTGGAGTAACACTAACTATTTGGATACAAAACATGATGTGCTACTTGCGGGCTAGTTGACCTTGAACAAGTTATTTACCCTTTCTGTATTTCAGTAACTTCATATATAAAATAGGGTTGATAAAATTCATAGAGCCTCCTTGAAAGAGTAACATATGATTTATATGGTATAAAATATTATACTTTAGAAGAATGGCATATAGTAACTGTCATATAATCATTTCTTTTGTGTAAAAGTAAATACTATTTCAATTAGGATTTTTTTTTACACTTTCTATCTAAACTTTTCTGGTATAAGATATAATATTTAGATAATTAAAATGATGTGAAGTATTCACACTTTTTTAAACAGCTATACGGACCTATAATAGGCATACAATAAACTGAGTATGTTTAAAATGTACAATTTAATGAGTTTTGACCACATGTGAAAATATCACCACAATTAATATGCATAACCCCCCAAAATCTTGTGCCCTGTACCAGTTTGGAAGGTTGTATGTACCTTAGAAAAGCCATGTTTTAATCCTAATCCCATTTTGTAAAGGCAGCCATTTCTTCGAATTCCCATTCAGGACTGTATGCTTGAAACTTTAATTAGATCATCTCCCTGGAGATGTGACTCAATCAAGAGTGGGTATTAAGCTTGATTAGATAGAGATGTGGCTCTACCCATGCAGGTGGACCTTGATTAGTTTACTGAAACCCTATAAGAGAGGAAACATTTTGGAGAATGAGAAATTCAGAGAGAGCAGAGAGTCCACCAGCCAACGATCTTGGGAAATGAAGAAGGAAAATGCCTCCTGGGGAGCTTCATGAAACAGGAAGCCAGGAGAAGAAGCTAGCAGATGATGCTGTGTTCACCATGTGCCCTTCCAGCCGAGAGAAAAACCCTGACTGTGTTTGCCATGTGCCTTCTCACTTAAGAGAGAAACCCGGAACTTCATTGGCCTTATTGAACGAAAGTATCTTTCCCTGGATGCCTTTGATTGGACATTTCTATAGACTTGTTTTAATTGGGACATTTTCTTAGCCTTAGAACTTTAAACTAGCAACTTATTAAATTCCCTTTTTAAAAAGCCATTCCTTTCCTGGCATATTGCATTCCAGCAGCTAGCAAACTAGAACATGCCCCCATGGAATTCCTTTTTCTTCCCCTATTAGACATGTCTGCTTTACAGGCAAGCCCTGATCTCTGCCACTAGAGATTAGTTTGAATTTTCTCACATCTTTTATTAGCAAAATCAAATGATATGTACTCTCTCATTTTTACTTGACTTTTTTTTACTTAGTCTTATAATTCTGAGATTTCTCCATGCTATTATCTGTATAAATAGATCATTTCTTTGTTTTCCTGAGTGAAATTCCATTGTATGGCCATACCACAATTTCTTCATCCGTGCATTTCTTTTCTTTGGGAATTTTTTAAAATTTATAATCTGTTTTTTTCTTTCTTTTTAACTATTTATTGTAGTAGCATATGTATAACTCAGAATTCCTCATTTTAACCACTTTCAGCTATATAATTCAGTGGAATTGATTATATTCACAATATTACACTACAATCACTAACATGCATTATCCAAACTTTTCCATCACCTCAAACATAAACTTTGCATGCATTAAACAATAAGTCCACATTCACCTCCCCACACTCAGGCCCTGGTAACCTGTAATCTACTTCTCTCTTTATGGATTTGCTTATTCTATGTATTTCAGATAAGCGAGATCATGCAATATTTGTCTTTCTGTGTCTAGCTTTTTTTCATTCAACATAATATCTTCACAATTCATCCAAGTTGTAGCATGAATTAGAACCTCATTCCATTTTCATGTGAATAGTATTCCATTGTGGGTATTTACCCAATTTTATTTATCCATTCATCTGTTGATGGACCCTTGAGCTGCTTCTACCTTTTGCCTATTGTGAAAATGGTGCTATGAATATTGGTCTTTAAATATCTATTGAAGTCCCTGTTTTCAATTCCTTTGGGTAGGTATCAGTAAGCAGCATTTTGGTGCCATATGGTAATTTATGTTTAAATTTCTCAGGAAAAGCCAAACTGATTTTCACTGTAACTGTATGTATTTATAGTTAGATCAGCAAACTACAAGTGCTCCAATTTCTCTGCATCATTTCCAACCCTTCTTATTGCCTGTTTTTATTTTTAATTTTTTTATAATTTAGTTATTTGAGCATGTTTTTTTTTAACATTTTTTATTGTGGAATATAACATATACACAAAAAGCAATACATTTCAAAATACATTGTAATGAGTAGTTATAGAACAGATTTCAGAGTCTGATATGCGTTACAATTTTACAATTTTAGATTTTTCCTTCTAGCTGCTCCAAGACAGTGGAGACTAAAAGAAATATCAATATAATGATTCAGAAGTCATACTCATTTGTTAAATCCTGTTTTGTCTGTTATAACTTCTCCTTCTCCTTTGATCTTTAAGGGTAGTTGGGCTATGCTCATTCTAACTTTTCCATGTCGGAAAGGGCTGTCGATAATATCAGATAGAGGGATGGAACCAATGTTCTTGGAGAGGCTAGCCCCTCTGTGTTTCAGGACTTATCTGGCCTGGAACCCATCTGGAGGTTTTAGGAAAGTTATCATAGTCTGTGAAACTTTTGTAGAATCTCAAATAAAGCCTTAGGTGTTCTTTAGTGTTAACAGGAATGGTTTTGGTTGGGAGTTGGCAAACAGTGGTAATCAGCAAAATGTATCCGAAGCTTGTGTAAGAGTAGCCTCCAGAATAGACTCTCTACTCTATTTGAACTCTCCTAGCCACTGATACCTTATTTTGTTACATTTCTTTTCCCTGTTTTGGTCAGGAAGGTATTGTCAGTGCCAGGAGTCATGTCCTACATTGCCAAGGAGATTTTCACCTCTTGATATCATGTCCCACACAGGGGAAATTATACTGGTTTGACTTGCGGGGTTGGGCTCAGAAAGAGAGGGACCACATTTGAGCAACAGAAGAGGTTTTCTGGAAGTAACTCTTAGGCATAACTATAGGTAGGTTTAGCTTCTCCACTGCAGAAATACACTTCACAAGAGCAAGACTCAAGCTCAAGGGTTTGGCCTATTGATTTGGGAGTCCCTAATATTTGAGACAGTATCAAGGGTTTCCCTTTTGGTAGGACTTAATAGTTCCATATTTTTTCTCTGGTTCCTCAAGGGACTTTGCCCATACTTTTAAATTATCTGCCCAACATACCCTGGGATGGATCCAGATATTATATTAAGCTACGCAGAATTACATGCCCTTATTCCCATTCTGGGCTCCATATGTTTGCGCTGTTGAAACGAGCTATCCACACAGGTTGAATTAGATTACATGCCACAGAAAATTTAGCTTTGGGACAAAATAAACCTTTCTTCCTTTGTTCTCATACAGTAGGTGAAGTTCTAAATTACAGGCAATGTCATCCTTACCCCCATATTCTGATTTACTTTAGTACCAATCTGATCTTCTTTGTTCGTATCTCTAACTGAAGCCTGATCTCCTTTGTGGTTTCTTCACCAGTTGTTGCATGTAGCAAGGCTGAAATTCAGAGCTGCAGAACTCCAACTTTTGAGTCTTAGGGGTCATAGAGGTACCCAAAGTTCCAAGGAAATACCAGGTTATACATATATAGCACAGCATCTCAAAATCTAAAAATAACATTTACAACTCTGGACTAAATGTGACTACTATAAGATTTTACCATCTAGGCCCCAATTTTCTTATAAGTATTTTGTAAAAGAAATGATACAATATTTGTTCTTTTGTTTCTGGCTTATTTTGCACCATGTGATGTCCCCAAGGTTCATGTACCTCATTACATGCCTAATGACTTTGTTCCTCTCTGCAGCTACACAACATTCCATCATATATATATATATATATATATATATATATATATATATATATATATGATGGAATATATATATATATATATACACACACACAAACCAAAATTTGCCATTTTACTTTCAATGTATCCTTCAGTCACCTCCTTCCAATAGACATCATGTATAATGCCCAAAGTCAACAATCCATGTCTCAGATTATCCTCACTTGGTTGTACAATTATCAGCACTCTCAATTTTAGACTATGTTCATTACTCCAAAGAGAAAATAACCAATAACTACACCTTCACCAAACAGAAAATCCATACCTCTCCTTAACTCTTGTCCTTTGCTCCAATTATTTATCCATGGTATTGCTGTGGAACTTTTGATGTCTCCCTATTAAATATAGACCATAACATGCAATAGTAGTTTATTCCCTATACCTCTCTATTATTGACTCCTTGTACAAGATTCATACCTTTGAAGTAGTTCATGCCATATTTGCAGTGTTAATTGGTGAGATGCATGGCTGTATACAACCCCTTTCAATTATATTTACCTTCAATATAGCATTATTGCTTATAAACTCACTAATGAACTTCTTTCATTTCTATAAGTTCCCTTACATTGAAGTTCAACCTCATTAGTTAGCCATTAACCCATCTCCAGCTTCTGTGTATCTCTGTGTTCTGTCTATTCTATATTATAAACCTCTGAGTTTTCCTTTGCAAAGTTCATAAAAGCGAAATCATACAGTATCTACGTTTATGTGTCTGGTTTATTTCATTCAGTATTACGTCCTCAAAATTCATATATGGTGTTAGGTTTCAGGGCCTCATTTCATCTTACTGCTGCATAATATTCCATTATACATATATACCACATTTTCTTTATCCACTCATCTACTGATAAGCACTTGAATTGTTTCCATATTTTGACAATTGTGAATAATGCTGCTATGAATATTTGTGTGCAAATATCTGTATGTGTCTCTGCTTTTCGCACTTTCGGGTATATACCAAGTAATGGTATTGCTGGATCATAGGGCAAATTGATATTTAGTTTCTTAAGGAACTGCCAAACTGTCTTCCATAGCAGCTGTATCATTATACAGTCCCACAAAAAGTACACAAGTATTCCAATTTCTTCACATACTTGCCAATTTGCAGTTTCCTGTTTGTTTAATAGCGTCTATTCTTATAGATGTGGGGTGATCTCATTGTTGTCTTGATCTGCATTTCCCTTATAGCTAATGAAAATAAGCATCTCTTCCTGTGCTGTTTAGCCATCTGCATTTACTCTTCAGAAAAAAAATGTCTCTTCATATCTCAAGCCCATTTTATAATTGGGCTGTTTATTATTTTGTTGTTGAGTTGTATGATTTCTTTATGTATATAGGCTATCAAACCTTTATTCGATATGTGATTTCCAAATATATTCTTCCATTGAGTTGGCTGCCTCTTCAACTTTTTGACAAAGTTCTTTGAAGCACAGAAACATTTGATTTTGAGGAGCTCCCACTTATCTATTTTTTCTTTCATTGTTTGTGCTTTGGGCATATTTTTACTTTTTTAAAGTAATAATAGCTTCCCTGTTGGTGTGAAAAAATATATTATTGTGGTTTTGATTGCATTTCCCTGATGACCAATGATACTGAGTATCTTTTCATATGCTTATTTGGCCATTTGCATATATTCTTTGAAGTTTCTATATCCATTTTTAAATTGGATTCTTTATCTTTTTATTCTTGAATTTGACCATTTAAAAATATATTCTATGTAACATACCATTATCAGATATATGATTAGCAATTATTTTCTTGCATCTTTAGGTTGTCCTTTCACTTTTTTGATGATGTACCATGATGTAGAAAAGTCCTTCTTTTTTTAAATTTGTGATACCAATTTTATCTATTTTTTCTTTTGTTGCTTATGCTTTTTAGTGTCATAGCTAGGAAATCACTGCCAAATCCAAAATTATCCATTTTCCCCCTATGTTATCTTCCAAGAATTTTATGGTTTTAGCTCTTATACTTAGGCCCTTGATACATTTTTAAATTTTTATTTATGGTAGGAAGTAGGGGTCCAACATCCTTCTGTATGGAAATATCCAGTTTTGCTAGCACCATTTTTTGAAGAAACTGATTTTCTCTTCATGAATGTACTTAGCAGTATTGTCAGAAATCATGTGTGGAGATCCAAGATGGCATCTTAGTGAAGTGTGAGATTTAGTTCATCTTCCAGAGCAGCTAGTAAATAGCCAGGAGTGTACAGAACATCTGCTGGGGCCACAACAGTGACCGGACACACAGTGTACACCAGTCTGGATAAGATTGACCAGTTGCGAATCCACCCAGAATGGTGAGCCCCAAGTCATGGAGGCCAGAGCCCCTCCCTCACAGGCTGTTTCCCAGAGGGGAAAGGAAAGAGACTTTACTAACAGCAAAGAGTTGAGCTCAACCAAGCTCCAATTGTGGAATTAATGAACAGATTTTGACTACTAAAAGTAAGCCCCAGCTCAGCTGAACCTCAAATAAAAGCTGAGGTTGTTGGGTTTTGCCCAGGCACAGAGGGGGCAGGGCTGATGGAAAAAGAAAAAAAGAAAAAAAAATGGATGTTTTTGGATTAGACAGCACAAAATACTTGAAAGAGTCTGGGCCCTGAAAGAAGGAAGGGGCAGATAGGAACTGGAAATATGTAGAGTAACATACCAACTTAAGCTCTTGATTGGCAAATGCAAGGAACAGGGGTCTTGCTCTGTAAAGGATTTTTTCTTTTCTTTTTTTTTCTTTTTACAACACAAGTCTTCTCAGGCTGCAACTGCCCCAGGCAAGGGCAGAATGAAGCTTGCCTGAAAGCTAATCTGGAGGCTGTGCCTTCCCTAGGAGAGGGGTAGGGCCCAGCTCAGGTGGAATCCCTCCCTCAAGGAATTCAGACCCCAACGTCTGGAAAACTGAACTGGTTAAAGCCAGCCTACAACCTCTCCTCTGTCTCAACCACGCCCCCAGCAGGGAGAGCCTGCTGAAGTTAAAGGTACCGCATCATTTTATGCTGGTGGGACCCACAGGCAGACAAGCACCACATACTAGGCAGGATAGGAAAAACACAGTCTACAGGCCTCATAGGAAATTCTTTCAACCTGCTGGGTCTCACCTTCCCTTAGGGAAAAAAGATGCGGGTAACTCTTTCCTCCTGAGAGGAGACCAGTCTGGTCTGGGAAAATGAGTCTATAATATCTAAGTAGACCCTCCTAAGGGAGAAAACAAAAAAAGATACCATAGAGGCAGGGCAAGAAACAAGAAAACAAGAACTGAAAAATTCTGATCTGTTAAAGAAAATGTATGCTAGAGGTCTAGATAAAGATGAACTGAATGTCAAAGAACAGATAGAGAACAAATTCACCCAGCAAGAAAATCCTAGGTAAAAAAGTGAAAGCAATCTCCAGAATAAACTAATTAAGGAAATGAATGCCTAGATGCCAGCAAAAAATAATGGATTGTACTTGGAAAATTGAAGATATGGCCCAGTCAAAGGAACAAACCAACAATTCAAATGAGATACAGGAGTTGAAACAATTAATTCAAGATGTTTGAACAGGCATGGAAAATCTCACCAAAAGTCAAATCAGTGCACTGAGGGAGGATATAAAAAAGACAAGGGATGAACAAAGAGAAGAAAACAAAAATCTGAAAAAAACAGATCACAGAACTTATGGGAATGAAATGCACAGAAGGAGAGATGAAAAAAAAAATGATGGAAACCGACAATGTTAGCTTTCAAGAGGCAGAAGATAGGATCAGTAAACTGGAGGATGAGACATCTGAAATTTAACAAGCAAAAGAAAATATAGGGAAAAGAATGGGAAAAAATGAGCTTGGACTCAGGGGACTGAATGACAACATGAAGCACATGAATATACATGTTTTGGGTACCCCAGAAGGAGAAGAGAAGGGAAAAGAAGGAGAAAAAACTAATGGAGGAAATTATCACTGAAGATTTCCCAACTCTTATGAAAGACTTAAAATTACAGATCCAAGAACTCTAGCATACCCCAAACAGAATAGAACCAAATAGATGTACTCCAAGACACTTACTAATCAGAATGTCAGATGTCAAAGAGAAAGAGAGAATTTTGAAAGCTGCAAGAGAAAAGCAATCCATCATAGACAAGAGAAGTCCCATAAGACTATGAATAGATTTCTCAGCAGAAACCACGGAGGCAAGAAGATAGTGGTATGATATATTTAAGATACTAAAAGAGAAAAACTGCCACACATGAATTCTATATCCAGAAAAATTTTCCTTCAAAAGTGAGGGGGAAATTAAAACATTTTCAGACAAAAAGTCAATGACAGAATTTGTGACTAAGAGACTGGCTCTATAAGAAATACTAAAGGGAGCACTAGAGACAGATAGGAAAAGACAGGAGAGAGAGATGTGGAGAAGAGTGTAGAAATGAAGACTATCAATAAACATAAAAAGAATAAAAATTAGATGTTACATATAAAATCCAAAAGGCAAAATAGTAGCAGAAAGTGCTGCCCTTACAGCAATAATACTAAATGTTAATAGATTAAAGTCCCCAATCAAAAGGCATAGGCTGGCAGAATGGAGTAAAAGCAAGACCCATCTATATGCTGTGTACAGGAGATGCATTTTAGACCCAAGGATAAACATAGGTTGAAAGTCAAAGTTGGAAAATTTATTTCATGCAAACAGCAATCAGAAAAGAGCAGGACTAGTTAAACTGATATCCAACAAATTAGACCTGAAAATAAAAGCAAATAAAAGAGACAAAAAAGGACACTATGTATTAATAAAGGAACAATTCAACAAAAAGACATAGCAATCATAAATATTTATGCACCAAGCCAGAGTGCTCCAAAATACATGAAGGAAACACTGAAAATACTGAAAAGAGAAATAGATACATCTACCATAATAATTGGAGACTTCAATTACCTGCTCTCATTGAGGGATAGAACATCTAGACAGAGGATCAATAAAGAAACAGAATTTGAATAATACAATATATGATCTAGACTTAACAGACATTTATCAAACATTACACCCCACAACAGCAGAATGCACCTTTTTCTCAAGTGCTCATGGATCATTCTTAAGGATAGGCCATATGCTGGGTCACAAAGTAAATCTGAATAAATTTAAAAAGATTGAAATCATACAAAACACTCTCTCAGATCATAAAGAATGAAGTTGGAAATCAATAATAGGCAGAGGGCCAGAAAATTCACAAATATATGGAGGCTCAACAACACACTCTTAAATAACCAGTGGATCAAGGAAGAAATTACAAGTGAAATCAGTAAATATCTCGAGGCAAATGAAAATGAAAACACAACATATCAAAATGTATGTTATGCAGTAAAGGCAGTGTGCTAAGAAGGAAATTTATTAACCTAAATGCCTATATCAAAAAAAGAAGAAAGAGGAAAAATTGAGGAATTAACTGTTCACTTGGAAGAACTAGAGAAAGCACAGCAAACTAACCCCAACACAAACAAAAGGAAAGAAATAACAAAGATTAGAGAAGAAATAATTTAAATTGAGAACATGAAAACAATTGAGAAAATCAACAAAATCAGAAGTTAGTTCTATGAGAAAATCAATAAGATTGGTGGATCCTTAGTGAGGTTGACAAAAAAGAAGGAGAGGAGGCAAGTAAATAAAATCAGAAATGGAAGAGGAGACATAACCACTGACCCCACAGAAATAAAGTAGGTAATGAGACAATACTATGAACAACTTTATGCTAATAAACTAGACAATGTAGATGAAATGGATAGCTTCCTAGAAAGGCATGAACAACCAACATTGTTTCGAGAAGAAATAGACGACCTCATCAAATGAATCAGAAGTAAAAAAATTGAATTAGTCATTAAGAAGCTCCCCCAAAGAGAAAAGTCTAAGACCAGATGGCTTCACATGCAAATTCTACCAAACATTCAAGAAAGAATTAGTAACAATCCTGCTCAAACTCCTCAAAAAAAAATTGAAGAGGAGGGAAGGCTACCTAACTTATTTTATGAGGCAACATCACCTTCATACCAAAGCCAGACAAAGATACTATAAGAAAAGAGAATTACAGACCAATCTCTCTAATGAATATAGATGCAAAAATCCTCAACAAAATTCTTGCAAATTGAATCCAGCAGCACATTAAAAGAATTATACACCATGACCAAGTAGAATTCACCCCAGGAATGCAAGAATGGTTCAACATAAGAAAATCAATTAGTGTAGTATACCGTATCAACAAATCAAAACAGAAAAATCACATGATCATCTTGATTGATGCAGAAAAGACATTTGACAAAATTCAACATTGTTTCTTGTTGAAAACACTTCAAAGGATAGGAATAGAAGGGAACTTCTTCAACATGACAAAGGGAATATATGAAAAGGCACAACTAACATCATCCTCAATGGGGAAAAACTGAAAACTTTCCCCCTAAGTTCAGGAACCAGAAGAATGTCCACTATCGCCACTGTTATTCAAAACTGTGTTGGAAGTTCTAGCCAGAGCAATTAGACAACAAAAAGAAATACAAGGCATCAAAATTGAAAAGGAAGAAGTAAAGCTCTCAGTTTGCAGATTATATGATACTATATGTTGAAAACCCCCCAAAATCCACAGTAAAACTACTAGAGCTAATAAATGAATACAGCAAAGTGGCAGATTACAAAATCCATGCTCAAAAATCTGTAGTGTTTCTATATGCTAGTAATGAACAACCTGAGGGGGAAATCAAGAAAAAAAATTCCACTTACAATTGCAACCAAAAGAATAAAATATTTAGGAATAAATTTAACTAAGGATACAAAATACCTATATAAAGAAAACTATAAGAAATTGCTAAAAGAAATCACAGAAGACCTAAATAAATGGAAGGGCATACTGTGTTCATGGATTGGAAGACTAAATATAGGTAAGATGCCAATTTTACCTAAGTTGATTTATAGACTCAATGCAATACCAATTAAAATCCCAAAAACTGGGCGGGTCACGGTGGCTCAGCAGGTAAGAATGCTTGCCTGCCATGCCCAAGGACCCAGGTTCGATTCCTGGTGCCTGCCCATGTTAAAAAAAAAAAAATCCCAAAAACTTACATTTCAGAAATAGAAAAATCAGTAACCAAATTTATTGGGAAGGGCAGGGTGCACCCAAATAGCTAAAAATATCCTGAGAAAGAAAAATGAAGTCAGAGGTCTCACACTACTTGACTTTAAGGCATATTGTGAAGCTACAGTGGTCAATACACATGGTACTTGCATAAAGATATAGTAATCAATGGAATTAAATAGAGTGTTCAGATATAGACCCTCTCATCTATGGAACATTGATGTTTTTAAATTTTATTTTTTATTGTATAACATAACATATGTACAAAGCAAGGAAATTAAAAAAAGCAATAGTTCTCAAAGTATGTTTCAAAAAGTGGTTACAGAATAGATCCCAGAGTTTGTCATGGACTACCATATGTTCCTCTCATATTTCTCCTTCTAGCTGCTCCAGAATATAGGAGGCTAGCAGGCTTACATACTTTGTTTATCATCACAATTGACTTTTTTTTGTGAACTATAATATATATACAAAAAAGGCAAAAATTTCAAAGAACAGCACCACAATTAACTATAGAACATATTTCAGACTTTGACATGGGTTACAATTTCATAATTTTAGGTTTTTACTTCTAGCTGCTCTAAAATACTGGAGATAGATCATAGATATCAATTTAATGATTCAGCATTCATATTCATTTCTTAAGTCCTATCTTCTATGTATAATTCACCATCACTTTTGGTCTTTCCATGCCTCTCATTAGGGTTGTTTGGGCTGTGGCAATTCTAAATTTTTGATATCAGAAGGGTCTGTCACTAATATGGGGTAGGGAGATGGAACTATCTGATGTTCTGCAGAGGCTGGGCTAGGTTTCAGGACTTATCTGGATCAGGGACCCATCTGGAGGTTGTAGGTTTCCGGCAAGTTACTTTAGTGCCTGGAACCCTTGTGTAATCTTATAAATTGCCCTATCTTATAAGAATAATATTATAAGATAAATTCAATCTTATAAATTGAATTAAAAATCTCAATTCTTTAAGATTGGCTGGAATGGTTACTGATTTGGGTTTGGTGGGTTATGATAGGTAGCAATGTCTACCTGAAGCTTGCATCAGAGCAACCTCCAGAGTAGCCTCTTGACTATATTTGAACTCTCTCTGCCATTGATACTTTATTAATTGCACTTCTTTTCCCCCATTTGGTCAAGATGGAATTGTTGATCCATGGTGCCAGGTCTGGATTCTTCCCTAGGAGTCATCTCTCATGATGCCAAGGAGACTTTCACCCCTGGATCTCAGGTCCCATGTAGGGAGAATGGCAATGATCTCACTTGCAGAGTTGGGCTTAGAGAGACTGAGGCCACATCTGAGCAACAACAGAGGTCCTCCAGAAGTAAATCTTAGGCATGCCTATAGTGTAGTCGAAGCTTCTATTCTACCTACATAAGCTTCACAAGAGTAAGCCTCATGATTGAGGGCATGGCCTATTGACTTGGGTGTCCCTAATGTTTGACACAGTATTGGGATTCCCTGATGGTAATGTTTAATAGTTCCATAGACTTTCTCCCCTCCTTCAGGGGGCTTTGACAATACTCTTTGATTATCTGCTTAATATACTCTAGGATGTTTCCAGGCATTACAATAATCTACACAGGATGAAAGTACTTCTTTCTCATTCTGTGCTCCCTGTGTTTCAGTTGTTCAAATGAGCTATACAGATAGGTTGAATTAGATTGTGCACTACAGAAAATTTCAGCTCCAGATCAAATCAATCTTTCTTCCGTTGGTCTCAAAGAATATGTGTGGTTCTAAAATATAGACTGTCTTTCTTATTGCTATATTCTGAATGACTTTAACCCCAACCTGTTTGGCTTCATTCTTACCTCTAAATATCAGGTTATATATATATAACAGCCTCTCAAAATCCAGAAATAGTAATCACCATTCTGGACTTAATGTGTCTGCTCTAAAATTTTACAGTCTAGGACCCTGTTTTCTTATAAGCATTTTCTAAAGGTGGCCATACCATTGTTGTTTTTTGTTTCTGGCTTATTTTGTCTCATCAAATGTCCCACATGTTCATTCACATCATTGCATGCCTCACGACAATGTTTCTTTTTGTAGCAGCACAGCCTTCATTCATAAGTACACACCATCATTTACAATTCTACTTCTCTGTCAGTGCATCCTTCAGCCACCTGCATTCACTGGGCATCATGTAGAGGGCCCAAAGTCCACAGCCCATCAATATTCTCATTTTTTTATTGTCCCCAAAGACAGAAACCAATAAACACACTTTCACCAATTAGTAGATCTAAACCTTCTCTTAACTCTTGTCCCTCACCCCATTATTTATCTGTGCTGTTGCTGCAGTAGTGCTGGTGGTTTCCTTTTGAACATAGCTCATAGCATGCAATAGCAATTTGTACCTGGGACTTAAACACTCATTATACAAGAATCATATCTTTAAAATAATTCTTACAAGAACTCATTCATATTTCTAGTGTGAGTCCCTGGGACGCATAGGTCTATACAACCCCTTTCAATCTTGTTCATCTTCAATATGGTAATAATAGTTTTAGACCCACTAGAGAATTCACTCCTATCTATTCCCTTACGTTGGAGTTCAACCTCATTAGCTAGTGGTTCACCCATATCTAGCTTCTATGTTTCCCTAAGTCCCCTGTATTCTATAAGTCTCTGATTATGCCTTTACATTGGTCATAAAAGTGGAACCATACAGTGTCTATTCTTTTGTGTCTGGCTAATTCCACTCAGCGTTATGTCCTCAAGGCACATCCACTTTGTCATGTGCTTCAGGATATCATTTTGTCTTGCTGCTGCATAATATTCCATTATATGTATATACCGCATTTTGTTGATCCACTCATCTGTTGATGGGCATTTGGTTTGTTTCCATCTCTCGTGATTGTGAATAATGCTGCTATGAACATTGGTGTGCAAATGTCTGTTTGTGTCATTGCTTTCAGCTCTTCTGGGTATATATCAAGTAGTGCTAATGCTGGGGTCATAGGGCAGTATGATATTTAGTTTCCTAAGGAACCATCAAACAGCCTTTCATAGTGGCTGCACCACTGTACATTCCCACCAGTAGTGCACAAGTGTCCCAGTTTCTCCACATGCTCTCCAACATTTATAGTTTCCTGATTGTTTAATAGCAGCCATTCTTACAGGTATGTGAGGTGATAGCTCATTGTAGTCTTGATCTGCATTTCCCTTATAGCCAGTGAACATGAGCATCTCTTCATGTGCTTTTGAGCTATCTGTATTTGCTCTTCAGAAAAATGCCTATTCATATCTTTAAGCCCATTTTATAATTGGATTGTTTATTCTTTTGTTGTTGAGTTGTATGATTTCTTTGTATAGGAAAACAAACCTTTGTCTGATATGTGTTTCCAAATATTTTCTCCCGTTGAGTTGACTGCCTCTTCACCTTTTTGACAAAGTCTTTTGAGATGCAGAAGCATTTGATTTTGAAGAGTTGCCATTTATCTATTTTTCTCTTTTGTTGCTTGTGCTTTGAAACAGTTCATCTTTGATAAGGCATTCAAGCCAAGTCACCTGGGACAGAACAGTCTCTTCAATAAATGGAGCCTGGAGAAATGGATATCCACATGAGAAGAATGAAAGAGGATCCATATCTCACACCCTATACAAAAATTAAGTCAAAATGGATCAAAGACCTAAACATTAGACCTAAGACCATATAACTTTTAGAAGAAAATGTAGGGAAATATCTTATAAATCTTATAATAGAAGGCTGTTTCCTAGATCTTACAAAGCATGAGCATTGAAGAAAGAAATAGATAAAACTCCTCAAAATTAAACACTTTTGTGCATCAAACAACTTTGTCAAGAAAGTAAAAAGACAGTCTACAGAATGGGAGACAACATCTGGAAACTATGTATCAGATAAGGCTCTAGCATCCAGAATATATTAAGAGAATGTTCAACTCAACTACAAAAAGACAAACAACCTAATTACAAAATGGGCAAAAGACATGAACAGACACTTCTCAGAAGAGGAACTATAAATGGTCAAAAGGCACATGAAAAGATCCTCAACTTCCCTGGCTATTAGGGAAATGTAAATCAAAACCACAATGAAATATCATTGCATAACCACCAGAATGGCCATATATCAATGAAATAGAAAATGACAACTGCTTGAGAGGATGTGGAGAAAGGGGCACACTTATCCACTTTTGGTGAGAATGGAAAATGGCACAACCACTGTGAAAGGCAGTTTGGTGGTTCCTCAGGAAGCTACATATAGAATTGCCATATGACCTGGCAATACCATTGCTAGGTATCTAATCAGAGGACATGAGGGCAAGGTGGATCTTAAACCACTTGCTGGAGTCTTTTAATAGAGCAGAGAGAGTTAGTTTAGAGAAAATAATAAAGAAAACACTCCAGAGAGAAGCAAGAAGGACACCCCCCCCCACACACACACACACACCAGGAGCTGAGAAAGCCATTTGAAACCAGAAACTGTGAGAGAAGAACATTAGATGTCACCACGTGCCTTCCCATGAGACAGAGGAACACAGATACCAGCTGTCTTTCCTCCAAGAAGGTATCCTTTTGCTGGTGCCTAAATTTGAAGATTTTCATGGTCTTAGAATTGTAACTTCTGACTTAATGGATCCCATTTGGGAAAGCCAAAAAAAAAATCACTTAATGTAGATGCATGGATTTATTTCTGAACTCTCAATGCAATTCCATTGATCTATGTGGCTATCTTTATGCCAGTACCACACTGTTTTGATTACCATGGTTTTGTATTAAGTTTTGAAATTGGAAAATGTGGGATCTTCAACTTTGTTCTTCCATTTCAATATTGATTTAGTTATTTGGGACCCCCTTGAAATTTTACATGAATTTGATGAACAGCTTTTCCATTTTTGCAAAAATGTGCTGTTGCGATTTTGATAGATATCACCTTGAATCTGTGGATAGCTTTTCATAGTATTAAATCTTAATAATTTGAAGCTTCCTTTTCCATGAAGGCAGTATGTTTTGCAATTTATTTAGGTTTTCTTTAATTTCATTCAGCAGTGGTTTGTGGTTTTCAGTGCACAAATCTTTTCCCTACTTGGTTAAATTTATTCAGAAATATTTTATTCTTTTAGATAAGAAAGTGAATGATTTTTTTTTTTAAATCTCCATTGTGGACTGCTTCTTGCTGATGTATATAAACACAAGTGAGTTTTGTGTGTTAACCTCATAACCTGCACTTTGGTGAATTTGTCTATTAGCTGTTGAGTCTCTTGTGGATTCTTTGGACCTTTTCATATAAAAGAACATGTCATCTGTGAATAGGGAGAGTTTTACTTCTTTCTTTCCAATTTGGATACTCTTTAGTTCTTTTTCTTACTTAACTGTTTGGGCTAGAACTTTCAGTACAGTATTGAATAACAATGGTGAAATCAGGATTTCTTCTCTTTTTTATGACCTCAAGCAGAAGTCTTTAAATCTTTCACCAATAAATTTAATGATAACTTGGTTTTTCACATACATAAATCCCTCTCAAACTCTTTCAAAAAATTGAAAATTGAAAGAGGAGGAAAGTGTTCCTAGCTCACTCCATGAGGGTAGGATTACCCTGATACCAAAGCCAGATAAAGACATTACAAGAAAAGAAAACTACAGATCAATTTTCTTATGAATATAGATGCAAAGTCCTCATCAGAATACTAGCAAATCACATCTAGCAGCATATTAAAAGTCTTATACCTCACGACCAAGTGGGATTTATCCAAGAAATGCAAGTGTGTTTCAACATAAGAAGATCAATAAATGTTATACCACATATTAATAGACAATATGTGGTATAATCAGTTCTTAAGTATTTTATAGAATTTGCCAATGGTTGCAATCACCTTGGCCTAGAGTTTTTATTGCAGGCAAGTTTCAAATTGCAAATTTAAATTTTTTATTAGAAATAGGAATATTCAGTGCATCTGTTTGTTCTTGAGAGATTATTGGTAACTTGTAGTTTTCAAGGAATTTTGACACCAAATCTTATTTATTTATTTATTTATTTTTGCATGGGCTGGCACCAGGAACCGAATCTAGGTCATCTAGGTCTATGACATGGCAGGCAAGAACTCTGTCTGCTGAGCTACTATGGCCCACCCGGCCACCATGGCCCACCCCACCTAATCTTAAATTGTCCAGCATGAAGTTGTATATAATATTTCCTTATTATCCTTTAAATATCTGTATAGTCTACAGTGATGTTGCCTCTCTCATTTCTGATATAGATACTTTTTCTCCTCTACCTCCCACTCCAATAAGACTGACTACAGTTTTAACCACTTCCCTGATATTTTCCAAGATTTATCTCTTGCTTTCTTTTGTTTATCTATTTCATTGAGCTGTATTCCCATTGTTATTACTTCTTTCTTCTAAAATTATATATTTTGTAGTTTTCTTTACTCTGAATTAGAAGTTGGGGTAATGGATTTGAGAACATACTTTTTTTTTTTTTAATTGGGCAGGCACTGGGAATCAAAGTCAGGTCTCCAGCATGGTAGGCGAGAACACTGTCACTGTGCGACCATTGCCTGCCCTTGAGAACATACTTTTTATATGATTATATACTATTCAAAATTTCCACCAAAGTGTGACATTACATAAAATTTGACAAGCTTGTGCTTTCATTTATATTTAACTGAAAATACTTTACAATTTTCCCTTATACTTTTGTATTTGTTCCATGGGTTACTTGGAAAGATGTTATTTAGTGTTCACATATTTGAGTATTTCTGTTAATGATTTCTAATTTAATTCCGTTGTGGTCAGGGAACATAGTTTGCATGACTTGGATGCTTTTACATTTCCTGTGACTTGTTTTATAGCCCAGTGTGTGGTCTATTTTGGTAAATGCTCTTTGTACACTTCAAAAGAATACATACTCATCTCCTGTGGGTGGGATGTTCTATAAATGTAAATTAGATCACTTAAGTTGGTAGTAGTGCTCAAGTTTAGTATACAGCCTTGATTATTTTCTCTTTATCAATTACAACAATCTCCTACTCTGATTGTGGTTTTGTCTACTTTTCACTGTAGTTTTATTAGTCTGTTTCTAGGTGAATAAGCATGCATTTTTTGTAGCTCCTCTTTGGTTCCTTTATCATTACGAAGTGATTTTCTTTATCTCTTGTATACTTCATTGCTCTGAAATACAATTTAATAAATATCAAAACAGTCATTCCAGCTTTCTTTTGACTAGGGTTAGTTTGGTAAACTTTTAAATCCTTTAACTTTTAACATAATTGTGTGTATGTGTGTCCATGCATGTGTGGTATATTTCTTTCTTATAAGCAGCATATAGTTGGGACTTCCTTTTTTTGATATTCTCTAACTTTTATTTAGTGTATTTAGACCATTTGTATTTAATGTGATTATTGATATGTTCAGGTTTAAAGCTATTATCTTACTATTTATTTTCCATTTGTCCATCTTTTTTCCTATTTTTCTCTTTCCTTATCTTCTTTTAGATTGAAACAGTATTTTTAATAGTTCTATTTTAACTCTTTTGTTAGCTTTCTGCTTACTGAATTATTTTAGTTATTACTTTAGGGCTTATATTATGCATATTTAATTTATCACCATTTACCTTCAAGTGATTTTGTACCATCTCACATCTAGTATGAGAGCCCTATAATTGTATACCTTCATTTCTACCTAATAAACCTTTATAGTATTACTGTCATACATTTTATTTATACATGATATAAACCTCACAGTACATTGTGAGTATTTTTGTTTAAGCAACAATTATTGTTGAAGAATTTAATAAGATGAAAATAATTTCTTGACCTAGGGCAATACTATTTCTCGTGCTCTCCATTCTTTTGTGTAGATATATATTTCCGTTTTTCTTAGCCTTTGTTTTGAAAGATAATGTCATTGGGATATAATTTTAGGTTGACTTTTTTCTTTCAATACTTTAGAGATGTTTTACTCTGTCTTTACCCTTGCATTTTTCCCAACTGTGAATGTACTTTCATTACTGTATATATTTTCCCCCTTCTGGATCCTTTTGAGATTATCTTTGTATCACTAAATTTGAGCAATCTGATTATGATATTTCTTGGTATAGATCTCATTGTCATTTTTCTGCTTTATGTTTATTAGGCTTCTTGACCCAGTGTGCTTATAACTTTCATCAAAATTTGTTAATGTTTAGCTATTTATTCAAATATTTTTCTACCTTCTTTTTCCCTTGTAGATTACATCTATGATATTTTGGGCCACTTGAAATTATATCACAGCTCACTGATGCCCTTATAATTTTTTAAAATTCTTTTTTATCTTTTTAATTTTAAATACTCTATTTTTTTTTCTTCTGCAATGTCTAACATGACATTAATCCCATCAAGTTTATTTTTCATTTCAGATATTGTAAATTTTTGTTTTTTATATCTTCATATCTTTGCTTAGGTTTTGAAATATGGATATATGTATAATTATTGCCCTGTTGGGTGCCAAAATTTTTGTATTTAAATTAATATTCTTGACTATTTCAAGGGTCTAAAAAGCAATTTGATCCTTGGACAAGTTCTGCAACATCTCTGTGACTCAGTTTCCACATATATAAAATGGGATCATGGTAGAATTCAATCTCATAGGACAGTGAAGAGTTAATAGCATTTATATGGCATTTGGGACAGTGCCTGACACTAAGTACAATATGTGTCTTTGTTAAATAAATTATCATGACTTTTTAACTGTAAGGGAAGTACTTTCTTCTACCATTTTGCCTTTTGGATTTTATATGTCATATCTAATTTTTCTTCTTTTCATGTTTACTGTTAGTCTTTATTTCTACAGTCTTCTTTAAACCTCTTTCTCCTGTCTTTTTCTGTCTATCTCTAGTGCTCCCTTTAGTATTTGTAGCAGAGCTGGTTTCTTGGTCACAAATTCTCTCAGTGATTTTTTGTCTGAAAATGTTTAACAAACCATTTTTGAAAGACAGTTTTTCTGGATATAGAATTCTTGGTTGGCAGTTTTTTTCTTTTAGTATCTTAAATATATCATATGACTGTCTTCTTGTCTCCATGGTTTCTGCTGAGAAATCTGCATATCTTATTGGCCTTCTCTTGTATGTGATGGATTGCTTTTTTTTTTTTGCTGCTTTCAAAATTCTCTCTTTCTCTTTGACGTCTGACATTCTGATTGGTAAGTATCTTGGAGTACATTTATTTGGATCTATTCTGTCTGGAGTACACTGCAGTTCTTGGATCTGTAATTTTAAGTCTTTCATAAGAGTTGGGAAATTTTCAGTGATAATTTCCTCCATTAGTTTTTCTCCTTCTTTTCCCTTCTCTTCTCCTTCTAGGACACCCAAAACATGTATTTTCATGTGCTTCATGTTGTCATTCAATTCCCTGAATCCATGCTCATGTTTTTTCATTCATTTCCCTGTATTTCCTTTTGCTTGTCGGATTTCATATGTCCCACCTTCAGTCCACTAATCCTATCTTCTGCCTCTTGAAATCTAACATTGTAGGTTTCCATCATTTTTTTTTTCATCTCTTCTTCTGTGTATTTCATTCCCATAAGTTCTGTGATTTGTGTTTTCAGACTTTCAATTTCTTCTTTTTGTTCATCTCTTGCCTTTTTTATATCCTCTCTCAATGCATTGATTTGACTTTTGATGAGATTTTCCACGCCTGTTCAAACATCTTGAATTAATTGTTTCAACTCCTGTATCTCATTTGAATTGTTGGTTTATTCCTTTGACTGGGCCATATCTTCAATCTTCCAAGTCAATCCATTATTTTTTGCTGGCATCTAGGCATTTAATTTCCTTAATTAGTTTATTCTGGAGACTGTTTTCACTTTTTTTTTTACCTAGGATTTTCTTGCTGGGTGAATTTGTTCTCTATGTGTTCTTTGACATTCCATTCAGCTTATTCTAGACCTTTAGCATAGGTTTTGTTTAACAGATCAGAATTTTTCAGTTTTTGTTTCTTGTTTCTTGCTCTGCCTGTATGGTGTCTTTTTTTGTTTACTCCCTTAGGAGGGTCTACTTAGGTATTATAGACTCATTTTCCCAGACCAGACTGGTCTCCTCTCAGGAGGAAAGAGTTACCCGCATCTTTTTTCCCTAAGGGAAGGTGAGACCCAGCAGGTTGAAAGAATTTCCTATGAGGCCTGTAGACTGTGTTTTTCCTATCCTGCCTAGTATGTGGTGCTTGTCTGCCTGTGGGTCCCACCAACATAAAGTGATGCAGTACCTTTAACTTCAGCAGGCTCTCCCTGCTGGGGGCGTGGTTGAGACAGAGGAGAGGTTGTAGGCTGGCTTTAACCAGTTCAGTTTTCCAGACGTTGGGGTCTGAATTCCTTGAGGGAGGGATTCCACCTGAGCTGGGCCCTACCCCTCTCCTGGGGAAGGCACAGCCCCCAGACAAGCTCTCAGACAAGCTTAATTCCACCCTTGCCTGGGGCAGTTGCAGCCTGAGAAGGCTTGTGGTCGTAAAAAGAAAAAAAAAGAAAAGAAAAAAATCATTTTCAGAGCAGGACCCCTGTTCCTTGGGTTTGCCAATCAAGAACTTAAGTTGGTACATTACTCTACATATCTCCAGTTTCTATGTGCTCCCTGCTTTCCTTTAGGGCCCAGATCCTTTCAAATATTTTGTGCTGTCCAATCCAAAAAGTTCTATTATTTGTTTTTCTTTTTCCATCAGCCCTGTCAGCCCTGCCCTCTCTGGGCCTGGGCAAAAATCAGCAACCTCAGGTTTTACTCCTGGTTTAGCTGATTGGGGGCCTATTTTTAGCAGTCAGAATTTGTAAGTTAATTCCACAATTGGAACTTGGTTGAGCTCAGCCCCTTGCTGTTAGTAAAGTCTCTTTCCTTTCTCCTCTGGGAGCAATCTGTGGGGGAGAGGCACTATCCTTTATGGCTTGGGGGACTCACAGTTCTGGGTGGGATGGCAGCCAGTCCAGCTTGTCCAGAATGGGGTACTCTGTGTGTCTGGTCACTGATGTGACCCCAGCAGTTATTTTGTACTGTTCCTAGCTATTTACTAGCTGATCTGGAGGACGAATTAAATTCCACACCTCACTAAGCCACCATCTTGGATCTCTCTATCATGACTTTTAATGATTATGTATGTCAGGCACAATGGAATTTTTTTTTTACTTTGAAATTTTAGACTCTCATGGGACTCCTTTGCCTCTAGTGTGGATTTATTGTTTCTTTCATGGATCATGTTTTTGGTGTAACTAAAAACTCATCACCAAACCCAATGTCAGATTTTCTATAAATTTTTCTACTTGGGAGATCTATACTGTTGTATTTTACATTTAGGTCTATAATCCTCTTTAGGTTAATATTTCTGAAAGGTGTATTGTCTTGTATAGTATCTATTTCCTTCCTCCCTCCCTTTCTTCCTTCCTTCCTCCCTTCATTCCTTCTTCCTTCCTTCCCTTTCCTCACATTTATGTCCTATTATTCCACACAATTTATTGCAAAGACTAACCTTTTCCATTCAATTGCCATTGCTCCTTTGTTAAAAATTAGTTGGCTATATTTGTGTGGGTCTATTTTTGGACACTATGTACTGCTTCATTGACCTGTATGTCTATTATTTTGCCAATATCAAGCTGTTATAATTACTATAGTTTTATTATCAGTTTGAAATCTGGTAGTGTGAGCCCTCCAGGTTTCTTCTTCTTCAGTGCTATGTTGGCTATTCTAAGAAGTTTTGCCTTTCTATACACATTTCAAAAATTAAAAAAAAAATCTAGAGTTGCATGATGGAGTTTTTCGTAGGTTTGTATTGAATTTACAAATTAAGTCATAAAATTGGATAACAACATCAGGTGTTCCAATCACAGAATGTCTCATTTATTTAATTCTTCCTTGAATTATTTCATCAGAGTAATTTTCCAAGCACATATACTGTGTATATTTTATGGGCTATATCTCTAAGCATTTCTTTTTATTTTACTTTTGGTTCTACTATAAATGATTTTTATTTCAAATTCCAATGAATTGTTCCTTGCTGATATTTAGGAAAACAAGTAATTTGTTTTTATATTAGAGCAGTTGTAGCCTTACAGAAAACTTATGCATGTAATACAGAACTCCAATATGCCTCCCAAACTCAGATTTTCTTATTATTAACATTTTGAATGAGAATGGCACCTTTGTTGCAACTGATAAAACAATTATTATACCATTAACTACAGTTCATAGCTTACATTAAGGCTCACTCTTTGTATTGTCTGCATTGTACAATTCTATTTTTTTAGAATTGATTCTAACATATATATAAAATATACATATAATTTTTCCACTTTGATTTTGCATATTAAGCTTAATCCTATGATCTTGTTATAATCACTTTAGAGTTTAGTGAGGATTTTTCCTTCATTCTAATTCTTTGAGACTTTCAACATTGACAATCATATCATCTGTGAACAAAGTTTTACTTTTTCCTTCCCAATCTGTATAGCTTTTATTTCCTAATCTTATTGCACTTGTTAGGACTTCCAGTATGTTGTTGAAAAGCAGCAGTGATATGGGACATCCACTCCTTACTGAAAGGTTTAGGAGGTGAAAGGGTGAGAAAGAAGGAACATAGACAAGGAAATTTAAAGTGGAGGGGGGGGGGGATTATTTTAGCACTCCTGGGCTGAGCTCATGGAACCCAAGATGGAGGGAGGTGAGTCAGCACGTGGGTGATGGCGTGGGCGGCTTTTAAGCAAAGGGGTCAGGTGACATCTGGAAGGAGCAGTTCTCTGGAAGTCAGGTGGTTGGAAGGGGCGGGTCATCAGTTTCTGGTAGTCAGGTGTCCAGAAGGTGTGATTCCAGAAGCCATGTTGGGAGGGGCGACACAGCCTGCACAACTCCAGTTGCAGTGCTCTTCCCGGTTCCCCCGACCTAACACTTACTTCTGAAGAAAGTATTTTCTTACCATTAGGGGTGGTGTATATTAGCTGTAGGTGTTTATAGATGTTCCTAATCAAGTTAGGAAAGTTCTCCTCCATTTTATTTTACTGTTTTCATTGTGAATGGGTTTTGGATTTTGTCAAATGTTTTACGCATTGATAAGTATCATATGAGTTTTCTTCATTAATCTGCTGTTATGACAGATTACAGTGATTGAATTTCAAATGTCAGACTCCCCCATATATCTGGAAAAATCCCACTGGTCATGATGTACAATAATTTTTATACATATTTGTATTCAATTTGCTATATTTTGTTGAGGATTTGGCTTCTATGTTCATGAGAGGTGTAGGTCTGTAGATTTTCATTTTTGTAATGTTTTCACCCAGTTATGGTGTTATGGTTATGCTGGTGCTCAGACAAGTTTGGAAATGGTCCCTCTGCTTCTATTTGTGGAAGATATTGTAGACAATTGTTACCATTTTCTTTAACAGTTTTGTAGAAGTCACCAGTCAAACCATTTGTGCCTACTGATTCCTTTTGATGATTATTATTGATTCAATTTTTACACTAGATATATAGGCCCCCCTTCCTCTTGCATGAGTTTAGATTGTGTCTTTTAAGGGCTTGGTCCATTTCATCTAAATATCGAATTTGTGGGCATAGAGTTGTTCATAGTATTCTTGGTATTCTTTTATAGGTACCTTAAAACAGAATTTGTGTTCATCCCTCCCATATCTAATGGCATTGCTTTTATTTCTTTCATATACACATCTATATATAATCATTTCATATATAATCACTATGTTATTCATATTATATCTTTGAATAAGTATCTAATTAGGTCAATTAAGAATAAGAAAAATATTTGAAAATAATAATTTTACCTTCATTTAATCCTTCTCCAATGTTTGTCCTTTTGAAACCAAAGGCCAGTTCTTAAATGATGCACATTGTATGATTTTTATTTTATTTTGCCTGTTTGTATGTAGGTAATTTTTTAAGGTTTTTACATTGTTTGTACATTTCAATCAGCAAACTATATATTTAGAAATAGCATAAACAGAACCATTGTAGCTTATAGCATTTAGATGCTTTCTCTTGGGAGACAACTCTGGCAGAAAGAATGTTGGTGAAATAGCTTAAAAATAATTTATTATCCCCAACACAATCCCCTAATGCTGCCCTCAAATCCAGTAGTGCCTCCAATCATTGTGTCATTAAAAATATTTCTACAAATTTCCAAAATATTCCCCAAGAGATGACTCTGTACTTATGTGAACCAATAATTTAGATCTCCTTTGATGTATTCTAATAAAATTTTATAAATTTCTCCATGAATTTAGTGCACATATTTGGTTTAATTCAGAAAAACAGATCATGCATTTCTGTTCTACTAAATGTGATCTTTTAAAAATAACAAATTGTGCACTCTTTCTGGATATCATATGCAGCTATTTTCCTAAACTTTCTTATTACTTTTATTAAATTTCTATTTTTAAAAAAATTTTCTATGAAAATAATTATATTTTCTGTAAATAATTTCCTTTTCTTCCTTTCTCATTTTCTCTCTCTCTCTCTCTCTCTCTGTCTATTGAACTGGCTCAGATCTCTAATATAGTATTGATAGAAGTAATGGCAAGGATAGCCAATACCTGATTTTAAAAAGAATTCTTATTTCCAGTGATTCACTGCAAAGTATGATATTGATGGAAGTTTCTTGTAGATATTATTTATCAGGTTAGAAAAGCTCCTTTCAAGTCAAATCAGTTCTGGGGTGACAAATATTAAGTATTTTCAAAAAATCTTTTGAGTTGATCATATGCTACTTTTATCCTTTATTACCATTGTGAAATATAGTAATACATTTCCTTTTTAACCTGAATATTTTACTTTATTTCATTGTCTTACATTATCAACATTTTCTTTGATTCTTCTTATATTTAAACATTCTTATTGGTTGTCATTCATTTTGCATCTCAAAATTTTCTTCGAGTCATTTTTTTCCTTAAGTATGTTCTTTATCAATTCTTTGATTAGAGTCAATAATTAAATACAGTTTTTGTTTGTCTGAAACAAATGGTAAAATGAAAAATAATTTCATTTTAGCAAGGTTATTTAGCCATATATAGACTTCTATATTGACTCAAAATTCTGACAAACCGTTTAGGATATCATTTCAATTGCTTTTGACTCTATTTATGCTTTTGAAATCAGCAGTTAGTCTGGTATTCTCTGTTCATTTATAACTAGTCTTTTCTTTCATGCTGCTTTAGAGCTTCTCTTTGCCTCTGTTATTCTGGGATTTATTATGATAGGGGTATTTAGGGTGTATTCCCTGGATTGAGGATTCATTTCATCAGTTCATGGGAATTCTACCATCTTTGAATACTTCCACAACACCTCTCTTCCCATTTTCTCTCTTCTTCTAGAACGTTGATTGTATACCTTAGGCCCTATCATCCTATTTTCTGTACCTCTTAATTTGATATTGCCTATCTCCTTGTCTACCATGACATATTCAGAATAATTACCTCTAATATACCCTTCTCATCTATTCATCCTCTCATCAGATCAATATTCCAAACCATTGTGCTTGACACAGTCACTGCCATATGTGAAAACGAGTGCTATAGAAAAAAGTCCAATGGACTCTTGGGCTAATATCTTGAGATACACAATTCACATAAAGTTAGGTGGACTGCAAGAGGAGCCAGTCTCTCCAAGAAAACCAGTTAATTCCATCCCCATCCTATATTACTGACACCCCTTTCAGCATGAAAAGGTTAGAAAGGGTATAGCCCTCTTATCCCTAAAGATTGGGAGAAGGATCAAAGAAGAAGGAAGATTTATAAGAGAGAAGATAAGATTTAACAAATGACTATGACTGCTGAATCATTATATTGATATTTCTTTTAGTCTCTAGTATCTTGGAGCAGCTAGAAGGAAACACTTGAAATTGTGGAACTGTAACCCATACCAAACTTTGAAATCTATTCCATAACTACTTTCTACAATGTATTTTGAAATTTATTGGGTTTTCTTTTTTGTATATATGTTATATTTCACAGTAAACAAACAAACAAAAAAAATAGGTAGCCCAAAGCCATGTTTACAAAAGTCTGTTTTAGCTCTACCACATAAAAATAATATTAAGAGGCCTTCCTATTAGTGTCATGACTGACCTTGGTCCAATGACTAAAGCTCTTACTATGCCAAACAGATTAATAAACAAACTCTCTCTCTGAACTGGGAAAGGTGTGACTGAACTAGGTAAGTAATCATAGTGTTCTCAGCATTATGGATGAATGAATGAATGAGTGAATGAATAGATGGATAGATAGACAGATAGACAGACAGATAGGTAGATATACATAATGGGTATGTGGATGCCAGTGTTTTTGCCTGGCCAATCCCGTGCTCACATACTCAAGTAAGACTATTATAGAATGGGGATCACAAATGCTCATTTTTTTCCCACTATATCCTATTGAAAAAGCTTATGTATCAACTAAAACACAAATCTGGTCTTTAGGGGTATGTCTTGGGGAATATTTAACCTATCAGATGAACCTAGGTACATAAGGAACATTGAAAATACATCCCAAATAGATCTAAAGATGGATAAGTACCCTAAAAGAAAAAAAGAAAAAACACTGGACAGTAACCAGGAGAACCTATTTAAGCTTCGATCTACATTAATTGGTTTGCAGCTCTTGAATAATCATTGAGTTTTTCTTGGCCTCAGTTTTTTCATCTATAAAATAATGTGATTGGTCTAGATAATTAAGGTGCCTTCCACACTTTATACAATCTACTATTACATGAAAATTAGGCCAATAAGCCAGAATTTATTTTATTGGAAAAAACTTAGTCTCAGAGAAACCAAGCAAGTTGGGAGAGGACAGAGCTTACTTTAAGACTTGTCCTTTAGAGCCAGAAAACTCAGGCTGCAGATATCGCTGACATGTAATACTGTTTCTTCAGAATTGGCTGGACACATCACATCCTTTGTTTATATCAGAACAAAAGGGTCTAAATGGGAGATTCCCAATTAAGTTACAGATTTTTTTCTAAAAAGCAGGAAGAGACAAGGAACGAGTACGGAGGATGGTCAAATTAGAAAATCATAAACTCACAGAACTGTAGAGCTAGATTTGGGGATTGATGTTCAAATTACTTTATCTCCGTGAGTGAACTGAAGCCCAAAGGGATTAAATAACTTGCCCAAAATTACTACATTGGTTAAGAGTAGGAGAATAAATAGGCTACCATGTATAGTTCAATCCGTTTCCTTTACAGCATATTCCAATCTAAAAAGAGATGCCAATTACCAAGGGGAAAGGGAGTCCCAGGAACTAATATACAATTTACAAATACACATAGTCTCAAAAAAATCATCAATGAATTATGGAGCTTCTGTAGGTTGCCCAGATCAGTGTTTTACTCTGCTGATGCAAAAAGATTAAAAATAATAATAATGTGCTTCAGAGAAATAATATTACATATCTGCTTTTTTGTATCTTGTAATATCCTTTCTGGTCAAGTACCCTATCTCAGGTGCAGATATTGATTTTTTCTAGCTACCCCATAATATTTTACTCTTACCTATTTCATTCCAACAGTTTCCAGCTTGTAATTATAAAATATTAAAGGCTCACAGTCATGTAGTTTCTTATAATTATTTAGTATATTAAAATCTAACTACAGATTATTAATCAAATACCATTATTGACAATAATGAATTTCAGAAACTCATCACCTCTTGCTTTCCTAAACTATTTCATTCACCACCACAGAGAAGAAAGTGAAAGAAGGCAGGCTGACAGTTCTTCACCACTCACTGTATAAAATCCCATTTTTTCTGCACATGGTTCTGAGTTTCTACTGAGATTACTAAAGCCAGGGTTCGAGGTGGGAATGCAGAAATGCCGTCTACTTAGAAAGAGTCCTGGTTTCCATATCAGAGTATCTGTTTTTCTAGTCATGGGCCTATTATCAAGATATTTAGTTATTTTCCACTTTAAGGGGCAAAGAGAGGGGAACTCTGTTTCACAATGTGTGAAACAGGGAAAACAATTTTCTCTACCCATCTCCCAGAACTTTTCTGGGGGCCATATATGAATACTTTAAATGAGCATTAGGTTTTGTTTTGTTTTTCCTTCTTGGACAACAATTCTTCAATTGTTAAGAAAGACGGAGTTTGGTATGATGTGACTCAAGAATTATAAGATGAGAGCAGGTTTTTTCCTCTATGGTGGGCATGCAAAGGTTTCCATCTGTTGAGAACTTCATAAATCAAATCTCAGTGATGGTTTTACCTAATGAGGGTGCACATTTGCCTTCCAGGAGAATCTGAATTCTTGACATTTTAGTGGAAAAAACATATCATTTATATGTAATAGCAGAGCAAGTGAAAAAATAAATAATTGCATAATTATTGGTAATAATGAAGGAAACTTTGTCATGTCATGAAAAGACCTGAATGAAAAGTGAAAAACAAATACACTTAATCACTTGGGTATTTGGTGTGCATAACAACACATGTGTAGAAATCAGAAATGTAGCATAGAAATAATGAACTTTTTTTCCTCCTCTTTTCCAGATCAGGGAAAACCTTTTAGTATATCTTTTTTCTGTGATAATGGAAATGTCCTAAGTTTTTTGTGTGTGTGCTAATATGATGGCCACTCACCACATGAAATTACTGAGCATTTGAAATGTGGCTGCCTACTGAAACTAAGGAACCAAACTTTTAATTTGATTTATTTTTAGTTGATTTGTGTTTAAATAACTTCATGAGCTTGTGGCTACCCCACTGCAAAGGGCAGCTCTAGATATTTGTTTATTCTTTATTAGCACTTCAAAGAAACTTATTATAAATAAGTCTACCTAATGGCTTATTAGACAGTCGTTACTTTCCCCCATTCCCTCTCTCTCTCTCTTTTTATTAATTTCAAATTCAAGAAACAGGCTACTATTAGAATGAACTCTTCTCTGATCTTAGTTCCACCATCTAATCCGATTATCAGAAATTAATCCCTTTGAAAGTAGCCGCTGTTATTTACTTAACAAGTATAATTTATATTATTTTCAGTGTAAAAATTATTACACTTAACCAATAAAATGAGAATATAAGCCACATAAAAGGATCTCTTGGCATGCACCTGATCTTATCATTAAACATCTTGTTACCAAGTGGGAAAATCCTCCATACCTCCCGCAGACATGTAGCGCACTGGAACTACCTGTTTACCCATATCAGATGCCTTTCAAAGCAAGCCACTGAGGAGGATGCAATTCATCACAGTTATCCCAGGTCACCATGTGTTCCACTGTGTCGTTCCACACGGGAACACAACATGACATGGTGTAATTAAAGGAATGTGATGTGGTGGCTCCCATTAGAAAGAAGGGATGTATTTTCCAGATCAGCTCATAGGTCTCTACTCCAGCTGCCACAGAGAGGCTCGGAAGCTTTTGCGATGAAAGCTGGCCAATCTCAAGAGTGTTCAAATGCATAAGGCCTCTACATTTCTGCCCATTTCTATTAAAAGCCAAGTCAACCACTGTCAGAGAGCGTTACGGACCTCCTCCCTCAAGCTGCAATCTTGTCAGATCTCATAAGCCAAACAAGGTTGGGGCTGGGTGTGTACTTGGATAAGAGGCCTGTTAGGGGAAAAGGAAGGTATTCTAGGTAAGCCCGTGGAGCCACTCCATCTTCCCAGTCAAAATGGGTTCACTCTATGGCTAGTTCATCCCTTATCCCAGTACCTTGGCTTACAATCATAGACTGGGAACATCACCATGAATCGCACATTGCATTCTCCTTCCCAAAGTTGGGAAGCATCTTGTCTTGCTTTCCTGGCTCTGATCCAGTTCAGCTAATTGCTTCCTCTCACATTAAATTCCCCCTGCAGTGTCTATCGAAGGCTGTCTTCTTCATTTATGATTCTAAACTGTTGTGCCATGTTGTTGTGTGCTGGCAAGCAGCTGTTGCACTCCTTTCCAGCTGTGGTGGAATTTTGTAGTGGCCAGAGTGAATTGTACACATGCCATACTCAATTGAGTAGAGAGGAGTCGTAAAGTCCTGGAGCTCATCCCAACGATGCATGCCATTTCAGTGAAAAATTATTCTATATAATCATATAGATGCAAATGCAGATATATACTCCCACAGTCTAGACTTGTTAACTCACAACCATCTGTCTGAGATGAATTCTCAAAAGGAAACCAGGGTGGTGAGGCAAAGCGTGGGTTGGAAGTTGTGAAATTGGAAACCCTTATTTGCATGATTTTTATTTTTATTTTTTGGTTTAGCAGGAGGACTCTAATTTAAATCAGTCATTGAATAAACTTACCCATGTCAGTTTACAGAATTTTATTTAAAAAATATTTCTCCATGTCTTGGTTTAAAAATAAAAAAAGATACTCTTTTGCCACACGTGAAAATAATTTATAACATGCCAAGAGTATACCACTTAGAATATTTGGTTTGGACACATATATGAGGACTAGGGCAACTATTTGAATGACTCTGTTTTAGACAAAGATCTTCCTTTGCCCTATTCCTAGTCCCTTTATGCCTTCTTCCCACAGTACTCAGTCCCATAATCATCTGCAGTTTTCCACTGTGGTACCCCTTGTGCTATTCTACATTTACCCACCCCACTTTAAAGCATCTGATATGCCCCAAATGACTTGTTATTCCAAATACTTCCCCTATTCTAAAACCTCCATTCTCTTACTGACAAGCAATTCACTTCAGTTCAAGAGAGGAAACAACCTGTGTAAAATAATTTGCTCTAAAATCGGCATCGCTAAGTTTGTCTGCCTGGTCTTGTGTTTCCTTCAGCCAGTCTAACAAGGCCAGATACAGGCTTTGGAGTCTTTATTATGGATGCTCTGTCATCCTCTTCTTTGTTTCCTATCTGCTTTCTTTCTGATCCAATCCTCACAAAGCTTTGAAATCCTGATACAGGATAGTTCACCACAATTCTGCCTTGGGCAATTTGGACTCAGGGCTCCATCTCTTTAGCTTTTGAGTCTTGGGTTCCTCTTTCTAAAGCTGGACTCAGTCAACTGCTCAGACTGTCCTCCCTTCAGAAGGCTGGTTCTCATCCAGAAATCTATCCCCCAACACTGACCAAATGAGCAATGCTGTGGCCTGGCCACCTCAGACAACCTCCTGCAGAGTGGAGGAAGGCAGTGGAAGGAGAAAGAGAGGAATCTGTTCAGATAGAATAGTTTTTCTATCCCCATGCACTTCCACTGTAAATAGGTACTTTGGAATAAAAGTCAAGAGATCTGCATTCTAATCCAAGCATTTTGTTTATTTTGTATCTTTGGATAAATCAGCCATTCACTTTAAATGAATAAGTTGTATTAAAATTAAATGCTTAAAAATTTGGAATTAATGTTAGAGATCATTTGATAAGAATTCTCATGCCTTGTAGGAATTTGGGGGCCACATTGTAAAGAGATGACCACTCGGATGTGAATGTTTATGATCAGTCAGATACTTGATGGTTTTGATATCCTCAGCTTTAAAGACACTCAGTAAACCCCTTCTTTGACAGATTTCCAGGTTAAACAGGAAACAGTCTAATGTTTATGGAACATCTATTATCATTAGATTATTTGCATATGTTATTTCACTTTACCGCACCACAATCTGTTACAATAGATGCTATTTGAAGATAGTGAAGCTGAGACAGAGATTTTAAATCTTGCCCGTAGGCACTAAATTAATGTGTGAATAACATTTGGATTTTAATCTGTAAGTCTGATAAGTCCTCCCCATTCAGGGGTGCCATACCAGCTCTCTGGACTTTGCCTTCGTCTGCAGACATGGCATCTACAAGGACCTCTCCAGTTGTTTGCATTGATTTTTGTTTGACCGTATCAGTCACAGATTAGAGAATCATACAATACCAGGGGTTGTAATATCCTTTAAATGTCATCGGGTTCAGCTTCCTTTCAAGGCTTGCATGCTTTCTATAGCCATTGCACGACTTTCCTTATTAATCATGGATGTCTTTTCCTCTAGCCACCTGATCAGCTTGAAATAAAGAGCATGCTGGTATTGAACTCCCTAAAACTGGCATAGAACCTTTTATAAAATAGTTTAGAGATTGTTTTGCTACCTTCTAAGAACAGAGTATCATTAGAGAGAAAAACAGGAAGTGCTAAAGCAGAAAACATGTTGGTTTCTGCTTTCATGTCACTACAGGGAGATGTGCACATGAGCAGGGCCAAAATGGGCAAGCATTTGAGTGCTTCTGATGCACTGCCTCAGTGATAGTGACATGAATTTGTGATTTCAGTTGCATTCAGTTAAACCAGAGTGGGAGATAGGAAACCAGACTCACTGTATTTTTGGTAGGCTAGACTTAATTGTCCAAACTCTCCACACTCTTCAGCTTTGCTCTGATTTGCACCTAAGCTTGAATGTCCATCATTGGAGCTAGATGAGAATGTATCACTCTTACTTCTAAAGGACAGCCATCTTAGTGTTCTCCAAATGATATTGCTTTATTTCTCAGGCTGGGATTTCCACCTTCCTTGTGGTGGAACTTGTTGAATCAAAAAGTCCCAGTTTCTAACACGAAGTCCTCTCTGATCATGTCAGCCCAGATAGCTTTCTCCTGCTTCTGAAATTCTATTTAGATATTTAATCCCATCATTTCATTCTGTTATATTATTTTCCCTGACCTTCAAAGAAACATCTCTGTGGTATAAGTGTGAGTGTGTCTCCTCCTTGTTGCTTATTGCCAGAGTAAACATTATTATAAGTGTTTGCCAAATAAACACCACACATTTCACTTGCATATTGGTTATCTCTGAATGCCATACCACAGGAAGATATTCAATGAGAAGACCTATTTAAATAGACCAAAGGTTTTAAATACAAATCCTCTTATTTTGTTCAATGGGAGTATATTGCACATAAGATGAAATTTGGAGAAGCATTGCCCTGATTGTCCAGAGTCTTAGCAGAACACCTGACTATTAACTGCCCTGGTCATAGAAACAATTCCCCGGTATCTGAGTGGAATATTTCTTCCTGGATCTGGTTGTCTGTTTAATCATTTTCTAACAGGCTCCTCTATTCATATGTCCACTTGATCTACATTAATTATTTTAACTGACATCCTTGTTAAGTGAAATTGTTTTTCCTAGCTAGACTATAAATAGCCTCCACCTTATTCATCGTTTATCTCTTTGGAGATCACACTGGCTGCATTTATAAAGAAAGAAAGCGATGACTTGGTCAAGATACAGGAAGCAGCCCTCTTTAGGAGCAAAGGAATTTCACAGTTATTGGAGAGACACAGCTCATTTTTTTCTTGACAACACACCCAGGACAGGGCATTGGCTTTCTTTTAAGTGTGAAATATTGCTTTCTGTAGTGTTCTTTCTCTGCTGTCCAAAGAGGAGGCAAAGGAGAAACACCAGTAATAAGGGGAAAACAGCAGGAATAACTAAAATTAATAAAGCCTCATCTTCTGTCACCATTTCTTATCCACACAAGAAAAAAAACAAGGAAAATATTTCAAGGTTAGCATTTACTTAAAAAAAAAAACAACAAAGGGAAAAATGTTGACTGTGGCTAAATGTTACATACAGCTATATGTAAAAGGTTTAGAGTTAACTTCTCGATATCTTTAGTCCAACGGAAGTTTGATAGCTGAGAAGGAGATAAAGGTCAGTGCCACCTATGCCAGGGGTACCTCTCTAATATTTACTGCTGTTGAGATGTTAGGATTCTCTTGAGTCATAGGAGCTCATTATATTATGATAGCATGTATCTCCACGATTTCAGTGGGTTCAAATACAGAACTTCATTTTTTGCTCTTGTTTTATTGTTTCCTATGGTCAGCAGAGTGTTCTGTTCCATGTCATCCTCAATCAGGGTTCAATGGAGACTTCACCATCTGGAATGTTGCTAGTCACCTGCTAGGGGACAGAAAAGTGGCAAGTTGCACAGGGCTTTTAAAGATTTTTCCCTTGAAGCAACATGTCACTTCTTGTAACATTTCATTAGCCAACATAAGACACCTGGCCTCACCTAACTTCAAGGATGCAGGAAATTGGAATTACAGTCTTGCCATGCTCCTGGAGGAGGAATAGCAGAAATATTGGGTAAGCAGGATGAATGTCTTCCAAGAATCACCCCTTTGAGCAGTAAGTAATCATTTACTGTCTTATGCATGTCTACCCTCTCCAGGGGACCTAATCTTAAAGCCCTTTCTGGTCAAACACAAAGTCTGGGCTCTCTTAAAGCTGCAAAGAAATCTCTATATTAGGTTTGTATATGGCTACTCTTGATCCAGACATCTATGAATTAAAAAAAAAAAATCTCTCACTATGTATGGACATGATATTGACTATTTAGAAGCTGACCACAAAAAAAAAATCAATGAGGTTGTCGCTTTCTCTTACTAAAACAACATCTGCTGTCAGGCTGGTTATTTCACTGTTCTTAATTAACAATTTGAATTCCATGGGCCAATTGACAGTCTACTTGGTTGTATGGCAATTAGCTATTATGACCATTAGGCAGATACACTAAAAAAAGTAATGAAAAGCAAAATTGCTATATTTCAGACAAAAGGCTTATATATATAACATGGGTATATTTAAGTTTTTCTTCTTTTTTTTTTTTTTTCTCTTTCACTAGCTTTAACTTTTCAGTTCTGTTATTTGCACAAATTGTTCCACAATGGGTGAATGTGTATGTGTGTATGGGGAGGGGTTGTGGATGAGTAGAAGATCAATTGAATCATTTCTAATCTTATTCATGCTTAGGCTGTGACTTTTAGAAACATGGAATCATAGAATCAGGAGCTAGAATTTCTTATTGCTATTCTCCTCACTACTTCTCCTTGTTTTCTCAATGCTTCTTATAGACTTAGTGTTCATTCTGCAGTCATTTTAACATCCCTTCTAGCTACTGTGTCTAGTATTTCAAAGTAGACTAGATCCTGGAATTTCCCCATTTATAAAAACTCAGATTAACTCTTGACTATTTCACAGGTTTATTTTAAAGAAATGAAAATTTCTATGTTAGTCAAAATTAATTCAGTTGCAAGCAACTAATAGTCAACTCAAAGCAGGTTATATTTTACAAAGTCACAGGTCAGCTATTGGTGCCTAAAACACCACCCCCACAACTCAGTGGCTTAAAATAACAATAATTTATTTTCATTCAAGAACTCATGAGTCCATAGGTCTCAGATGAACAGCTCAGCTTTAAACCCAAGAGCTAGCTGGATTTTGCTTCTTATTGTTGGTTGTGTTTTTTGTCTACATAAATAAATTATGGATCCCAGCCTGAAAGAACAAGTAACAATTTTCATGGTGATGATACAGGTACCAGAGGACAAGCTCAATGGTGCATACATTTTAAACCTTGGTTGGTAACTTTCTATTGGCCAAAGCAAATGGTGGGGATGAATTCAACATCAAGGTAGAATGAAAGTATCCACTTCCCATAGAAGTTGTAGAAAGTAAAGGAGTACTTTTAAACAATAATCTAATCTACCACAAACAGCATGATATTGGTCATTGTATCTGGCAAATCCAAGGTCAGTAAGTCAATCTGTGTACACAGCAAGATAATTGCCTTCTGCCTCTCATTTTCTCCCTCACTCTTAGTATCTCCATCTCCTATTTTTAATCTCTAGGAACGTTGACTTTATTGTCAGGCAGGATTTCTCAAGATGGCTAAAAGTATAAACTCTTGTAGTTTGGAGGCTTACTTTCTCATGGGTTCTTAAAAAAACAATTTTCCTCACCCAGAATTGATGTACCAAACCACAGAGAAGATTCTGATTGGTTTAACTGGGGGTCCATACCTAGATGCATATCCAATCACTAGAGCTAGGGAATGGCATATGAGATTGATAAACCTAGATTAATACATGTATCAGGTGGGTAGGGTGTAAAACTTGAGTGACTCAGCAGGATCAGGTGGAGCTGGGGAAATATGGTTCCATGAAGACAAATTGGGTGGTTGTTACTAGCAAAAGAAGTGATTAATACTGAGCAGGTCAAAACAATAGATGCCTACTACAAAAATATCTTGCAATTATTATTCATACTTCTTAAATAAAATAATAACTTGTAATTCCACAAAAACACATAGACATGGAATGTGACTCAAGGAATTTACCCCTTTATAAGACCTCAGATTATCTCTTTAGTTGGGTTTTTAGAAAGGGAGATGATTCCCAGATTTCTAAAATCCAAAGATGTTTTTTTCAAAAGCATTCATCTCATTTATGACTCGCGTAAGAGTGATTGTTTTTACTTTGTCCTTACTTAGAGAAATATGGTAGTTAGAATATTCATGATGAAGTTCTGATAAAATACTTGAACAGCTAGGGAGCTTAGAAGTCATGTGATAGAATAACTTTATTTAAAGATGAAGATAAAGAACAGGAGGCATCAAAGTCATAGCTAGATATTGACAGGACCCAGCAAGATCAGACCATGTAGGTTAAAATAGACAAGCAAAAAGACTAACTTGGGAATAGATTCACATTGCTTAAATAGATCAAATAAATAGAGCCATAGGGAGTCTCCTCTTCATTCCTTACTTTGTAGAAACAAACCATCCCTTTCTAGACCAAGTTCAAATTAGAGAGGGAGGGCAGATCTAGTCATTCCACTTTCACACAATTCAGAGATTGGCAGGGATATCAAAATGCAAACCCTGCTGCCCTGTGTGTGCCCAGGATTGCAAATAAGTACACATTCATCAGGCTTTCCAGATCCCCTCACTCTTATGTAACCAAAGCCATGTACTTGGTGGCCCCTGATAATTACCAATCTTTAATTTCTTGGTTTGTTCTTACAGGATGAAAAGTTGTGATAGTAGATGAATGAACAATGCACAAAATAGGGAGTTGAACATGAACAATAATGAAGTTTTATCAAAGGAATATATGTGTTTATGAGTGAGGAGATCATTGACAGGCATCACAAGGGACCCATTTCCTCTCTGGAAGGGCAGGTACAGTATCCTATGCGTACTGTAATCAAGACTACCTGACCACCTTTAGAGGATGGTGGGGGAGAACAAAGATTCTCAGCTCAGTTAGAGCATTAGCTAAATTTTGTTCTGTTCTTTCTCACTTTGGCCAGAGCCAATTTAAGCAGATCTTCATTTTCTTCTCATGCTCCATTTCCACCAAATGTCTTTTCAGTTCAGATAAAGCCTCTCTCAGCCAGACTTTACTTCTGTCTTGCACTGGCATAATTACAGAAAATTGCACTGTTTGCTCAATTTTTGCAAATTGAGCTAATGCAAAACTATGTAAATTATTTACCAAAAAGAAGCAAAATCAAACAAGTAAATGGGTTTGTGCTGCACATTAAGGGAGCAGAATGGCACAGCCGGCATCTTGGTTACAGAGTCGGCTTGATTAACTCAGCCCAGGGCTACACAGTGGGAAGGCCCTAGCTTGGCTCCAAAGAGCATTAGAAGAACTGCCCCATCCCCCACCCTTCAAAACCCTAACCACATTTTTATTCTATTTTTTTTCCAGCTTTGGAGTCAGCTAGGGGACTTGGAGAGGTCAATATTTTGTAATCTGATCAGGACAAAGTCCTCCTCCTCCTGTTGCTTCTCTTCCTCCTCATTCTCTCATTCTTCTCTTTCATTTTTGTTCTCTCTTTTTCTTCTTCCCCTCCCTCTCTCTTTCTCCTCCTTTATCATAAAGAAGTCAGCATTCTGTAATCATGATTAACCAAGAATGCAGCTTTTAATGCTATTTGCTTTCATTTTATTGTCAGGCCGCTGTTATGGTTGCCCAGGACTAGAGAGTCACTACAAAAAAAGAGGCTTTTACTTGGGTCAACTTTATCACACTTGAATGATTCTCTTTCCTTTTGTGTGGTTCTATAAAAGCCTAGCAAGCATCCTGTGCCAATGAATGTTCCACTCGTGCCTAACATCTATACCACACATCTGGACACTGCCCAAAGCAGCACTTCCTCTTGTTCTCCTACCTGTGTTCCTTGATGCCTGCTGATCTTGCTCCCCCACTTAACTCTAGCTCTAGTAAGGGGAAAGTGAAGGGATCGAGGAGGAGTTGGGAGCTGAGATTCAAACAGAAGTTTGTGTGTAGTCACTTGTGTGGAGACAGGCATTTGTGTGTGGTAAAGATCTCTTTATTTGGTCAGAGATCTTACATTTCATTTGTCCTGGGAAGAGAAACTTATTCTTCATTTCAATCCAGCTTCATTTGATTGGCTATGTTTTTAGAAGTCTTTTAAATATTACAGGAAGAAAGAAAAGAAATATAAAGAAGTTCAAAACATATGAATATGTTAAGTAGTAATAAAAATGGCTCAGGAACACATGCAGTCTAGGAATTCAGAAAGGGAAGCACTTGGTATAGACTCATGAATTCCAATATTAAAGAGCTACAACCATGCAGTAATTTTTCTGAACGTATTACGCAAAGTATGAGAAGAACATGATCTCTTGCTTCATGTGGTAGATATGGAAGAAATAGGGTTTGAGTTGAATTTTAAATAACCGGTGAAGTTGAAGTTGAATAACTTCTCTAGAGAGTTGAGGACATCATTTATGAGGACATTATTTATGACAAAAGATACTGAATGGGAGCAGATTTTCCAGGGACAAAGTCCTGTCTGTGAAAAAAATGAATTACCTGGTGGGTCATCGGGAAGCACCCATGTACATACAAAATCACACATACACCCTTGCACACATGTGTGTATGCTTCCGTGTTGTGTGTGCATGGGTGTGTAACAGGCTTTGGGATTCTTTTTAGGGAAATAATTGACCTGACAAATTAGTGTTAGGAAAATTGATCTTGAAAAACCTCTGCTTGATTTTAGCTTTTTCTTCAGTATTTGCTCAGTTTCATTTTTCCCATGGGAACAACATTAGCAGTATTAAGGTTTGAGCTCCCTTTTGAACTTTATGATCTATGTGCACATAAAAATGATACAACAACTTGGGATACCTTGATAACTTTTTATACCAGAGATTGCTTTCCTTCCTTCTCTTCTGCCTATCATACATGTAGAAATTAAAAACACAGGAAAAAAGAAAGAAAGCTCCCAGACCACTTATTGCATGTTGTCAAGGAGCTATAATTTTGATCTAATATACAGAATTAATCCCAGAGGCACAGTTCAGAAAAAAAAAAGTCAGTTAATTCTATTCAATTTGAACAGAAAGTCCCTGGGAAAGTGGTTGCCTTCAGAAATAGTCACCATGCTCACGTTAATAGATGATTTATAAGATATTCTGACTTTGGATTGATTTAATTCATGTAAAGGTGGCATTCATATATGAGATGGGACATTAAGACTTCATCTCCTCCAAGGGCACTTCTGGAACTGCTGTTTCAAAGATATTCAGAAAATCTCCATGAAAAAAAAAATTGTTAAATGAACACAGTAATGTCCTGTTGAACCCAATCACCCCAATTTTATCAGCAGCATTCCTTTCTTAGTGATTAGCTTCTTGTTTTGAAGGGTTTTTGCTTCACAGCTTCTATTCTTATATTACTGATGTTTCTTTGCTCCTCTTCTCCCCTGAGTTCTTTGCTTACCATGTCTCCCTGAAATTTTATGTTCTCTATGCTTCTTCCCTCTGCACTTTCCCTGAACAATGACATTGACTGTCATGGCTTCAACCGTCACCTCCAAAGAGATGACTAACAATCTTACTCAGATCCTGCCCTGAGCAGGTTTCTGCATACCATTTGTCCTTTAGCTTGCCTTTGAGTATCACTGCCTGGAAGCCTAACCAAACTTCAAAAATACTGTTCTTGCAAACTTTTCTCCTATTTTCCACTTTTTTGTTAATAGAAGCATCACTGTTTTAGTCACTGGAACGCATAATCTTAGGATCATATTTGACTTCTCTATCAGGTTAAAGCAATGCTATTTTAAAACTTCTTTTCCTTTGTAATGCTTGTTGCTTTTTTTGAGGGGGGAGGTTTACATACAAAATTATTTGATTCTATTGTCATGCTGCTACTTCAAATCTTCATCATCTCCTGTCTACTCAAGATTTTGACTGATTTCTCTATTATAGCCACTGCCCACTCCACCCAGGGCCCTAGTAAGCAGCAGTCCCCTCTAACATGAGACTCCGCCCCATTCCCCTCATCAGGGCAGATCATGTAATCAATCAAGTACCAATGGCTGTTAGGAAGTTTTGAGCCAATCGAGAACCAACGTTTAGCAAATCTAAGGAAATCGCCTCAGACATGGTGACCTAGGAATTCACAGTTGTGAATTCATTTTTAGCTTTATTTTATCTCTCCTACTTTTACACTCCTAGTTAAATATTCTCCATCTGCATTTTATTTAATCATGGTTAATGAATTTTTGGGAATTATTATAAATCCATATGCTATGGTTACCTATTAATGTGTAATAAACCACACCAAACTGTGACATTAAACAAGACCAGTCACTTACTATCTCTCACAGTCTTGGGGGTTGACTGGGATCAGTTAAGCAGTTCTCAGAGTGTCCCATATCATTGCAGTCGACAGGGGCTGGGGCTAGAATCGTCTCCAATTCTTCCTCATTCAAATATTTGGCGCCTGGGCTGGGAAGACTTCAATAATTTGGGGAGAAACAGCTGGAATTTCTCAGGCATCTCTATTTCTATGTGGTCCCTTCAGCACTGAAATTTAGGGTATCAAGAATTGGGTTGCTCAGAGCTCCAAAAGTGCCTATCTTGAAAGTGAGCCAGGCAGAAGCTTCATCGCTTTTGATGAACTAACCTCAGAAGTCACATATCATCACTTCTGCAGCATTTTAATAGTCTAGACAGCCACAAAGGCTGGCTCAGATCCCAGAAGAAGGGACACAGACTCTACCTCTTGATAGGGGAGTGGCAAGGTTGTGTAAGAGCGTGTGTGTATGATGTAAAATATTGTTGCATCCCTTCTTGGAAAATACAATCTGCCATAATGGAATAAGGTGTAACATAAATAAAAGTATAACAAAATAATTGATCTTCCTTCCTCCAGTATTTGTCACCTACTAACCCAGCTTGCTAAAGATTAATCTCCCTATAGCACAACACTTATCCTATAGCACTCTTCCAATCAATAAACAACGTTTCCCAACTTGGTGATATGTTAATTTGCATTCTGTGATAAAAAGGTTTCTGTGGTCAACAATTGCTCAAATGTTTAAATATATTTTGAGACTACAAATCTTATAAGCACACATTGTGAATCTTTAAGAAAGACAGATATTGCATGCAAGATTCTCAAAACCATGTATAGAATCTTTTTGTTCAAGTCCCTATCAACAGTTTTCAGTATTCGTGTTCTATAGAATGCACTATGGAAAGCAACACTATCATAGCTCCTAATGTGCAGGATAATCATATGAACTGCCACCTAAATCAGTCACTTTTGAGAGACTCAACATTTCTATTATAGAAACAGATTTTAACTGTTCTAGTCATCTGGGGATAAGGGTTACCTACTTATATTATATTATAGGCTCGTCATGCTGGATCTTAAACCAGCTATACAACCTCATTCCCCTGTACTTAGCAGCCTACCTCCAGTGTCCTGGTAAAGGGCACTGCTTATGGGCCTTGGACACAGCCTGTTCTTTCCACTCTCAGTGTCTGTGCATTTGATCATGCCTACAACGTTCCCCTTCCCATAGGGAAACATTATGAGTCCTTTAATCAAATGTAACCACCCCCTTACTGAATCTTCAGAGCATTTTCTCAAGGAAACCTCGGTTCCATATCATATTATAGCTGCCTGTATCCATTTCTCCTCCTTCATTTACACACTGAGATATGTGGATGATGACCCAGTGTTTTATCTTGTTTGAATTGCTCAACCTCAAACTGTATTGCATCCAAACCACAGACAGATACGTACGTCTCCCATATTGAAAAGCTAGAGTTGATGTGATTTTTATTCAAATATAATTAATTAAGAAAGTTCTGAAGGCCTTACTGTTTGTCTTTTCTAGTGCTGAGTGTTGAGAGAGATTTGATAGAAGACATAGCCCAACCCTTTGAAGGAGGGGAAGGGAGATGCACACAAGAGATATGACAAATTCAAATATCTACAAGCTTTTACAGAAACAAATAAATGAAATAAAAATCTGAAAATATTGACATTATTATGTTCTTGATTTGCAGAAAAGGGTTACTTAGCTTTGAAAAGTTGTTGAGATTAGAAGTGATTGACCAGAACATTTATAAGTGAGATGGGAAGAAAAGGATGGACTTCCATTAGACAGCACTTCCATTTCCTATTTCTTCTTAATTTCTTAAATTCTACTGCCTTTCATAAAATAAAGGGACTTATTTGTCTGTTTCTATATAGGAAATTGATGAAAAAGGCTGAAAGATATCTTATATTCAAGGTAAGTTATTAAAAAAAAATAGAGGGCAGAGACATAAATGTTTTAACAGTTCTTTTATTATCCCAGAATGCACCAGACTGATTAATCAGTTTAGCGCATATATGGCTAGCAAGTTTATTTTTAAAGTCTTGGGTATATCCTTCAACCCCGGGAAAAGAGCCCTCCTTTAAAAAAGAGTAACAAAAATGGGAAGATATGGGTTCTTGAAATGCCCAGTGGAGACAAAGCAAAAGGATGCAAGGAGTGATAGAAGCTAGAAAGGGAGAGAAAAGAATGCCCTACATAATGAAGTTGATTTGAACACCGGAAAGATAATGGGGTGTTGAGGAGCCTAGACATCTGAGGGAAACAAATACACACTTGAGCAAAGCAGGAGAGTGCCTTGAAGCCAAAGAAAAGAAGTTTGCATTTACAAAGGATACTAGGAGTTTAGCTTGAGGGGAAGAATGACCTGATTATTGGAGAGCAGGGAGCGTTAACTTGTCAGAAGCATTCTGAATTAAGTACAAACAAGAGCTGTGAATAAAAATTGTCACAAGTGACTTCTAAGAGGAACATTGAGTAACATGATGAATTATATACTTACTAGTTTTATTTAGAGGCAAAAAAAAGTGCACAATTTACATATATGATTGGTTTCTTAATGCTTCGGATAAAGCCAAGGGCTAATGGTCAAAATGTTAATCTATACAAACCGACCTATAGATGGAGTAAATGACTATAGTTACAGGAAAAATCTATTATATAGTCATCTAAATTCTCATGTAACTTTTATCCAGTTGTCCAGGTTCAGCTTTCAGTTGATTATTAGGCCACCCAAATATTGGGTCATAGATTTTGTGGAGTGGCCAGGCATTCATAGCACATAAAGTTTTATAAAATCTGAAAGCTGAGTTCTCTTCATACTTCTCTTATCACTCATATTCCCTAGTTCAGGAAGTTCATCCATTACCACAGCTAGAATTGCCAACTATAAGATGACTCACAAATATAAATCTTTAGCTGAGATATCTCTGATCTCCAAATCTGTTTATTAATCTGCTCATCTGAAATCTCCTTCTAAATATCTCAAAGATACTTTAAATTCAATATGGCTATAACTAAACTTGATCTAATCCTCTTACATGGTTTCTTATCTCTGCATATGTTACAACCATCCACCAAATTTACATATTCTAGAAATTAGGATTCACTCTGCCTTTGTCTTTGAAGTCAACTATTGTCCATGATATTCTTTGACTCCATCTATTTCTCCCGTCTCCAACATCTACCACTTTAGTCCAGGCTACAGTTTTTTCTTTCAAGGATTTTTATATTATCCACTTTCTACTTTATTTTTCTTTCCTCACTTCAATCTATTCTCTACATTCTAGCCAGAGTATTATTTTCAAATTGCCAATTTGAATCATGTCCTTCATTCAGGCTGAAAACCCTTCAAATCTCATAGCTCTTAAGCTATATTTGACATTCCTTAACTTGGCCTATAAGACATGGTACAATCTGACCCCTACCACCCTCTTCATCTTTTATCTTACAATTTAATCTATACCACTCTTCTCTTAATTCAAGTTTTCTCTCAGTTCCTTACAGACTCCATGTTCAAAACTCCTTCCCATCTCACTGACTTGGAATGTAGTCTGCCTCCCAAATGGAATGTTCTTCCTTAACATCAGCTGTCATTCTTCATCCAACAAGATGTCCCTAACTGCCCTGTGTCAAATAGCACACTCATGGAACCACATACTTTGACTTTAGTTTGTTATCATTGTTATAGTTTTACCTTGGTTTCTATGGTTTTATTGTTTGTCTTTTTCACTAGATTATGAGATGAAGGACTGTGTTTTACTTTGTTCATAACTGTATCCCCTATATTTAGGATTATACCTGGCACATATTAAGCATTCAATGAAGCCTTGTTAGATAGTTAATGAATGAATCAGTGAATCCAAAGGTACACAATAGGCCAGATGAATATGAATATTCCATTTTGTCCTCAACAGAAATATGGTAAAGAGCTCAGTTAAATATAATGATATGAGAACAGACAAGTAATTAATCATTCAGTTGCTTTTTCAGTATATTTCAAAGGAATGAATTAGTTCAGTGAAGGTCTTACTGATGGCCAAGATTGGTTTATAATCAAGGACTTGGACAGTCTTTAATCTGGGTTATGAAAATTGAGACTGAGGAAGCAATAAGAGAAAGAAATACAGCAGTAATAAAAGAGGGAATGATTGCCAACATTCATTGCCAACAACTACATTTTTCAGTGAGGAAAGAATGTGATCAAAACAATTAAAACCTCAGGGATCACACATCAAGTCAGTGCACTTTGCCAGCTGACATCAAGTCTTCATTCAATGTACCAGAAAAACCACTGGCAGCAAATCAGAGACAATTTGCATTTGGTCATGAAGTGTCTCAGTTGTTATCAACCTTAGGGGTGTGATGCTGCAACTGCTGATCGTTATAGAGAGGCTATTCAACATGAGCTCCAAAGAAAAGCCATCAGTCCTGAGATAGGTAACTTATGTACAGATCAATGACTCCAAAACATAGAATATTGCCTTTTATACTACTGAACCCTCACAAGTTCCTATTTTGTATAGGCACTGAACTATGGCATTCTGTGTGTGGAGGGGGATACAAAGTCTTTGTCTTCAAAAGCTATTTTAGTTTAGCATTCAGTGGTCTCAACTTCTTCTGCAGCCTGAAGTTAACTAACAAACTTAGAAACAGTATACTAAGTCCCCTGTGCTATTGTAGTGTTTCATGCATATTATTTTTTTAACCTCACAACAAATCCATAAGATATATATTATGATGTCCTTTGAGCAGCATAGGCAACTGAGGCATAGGGAGGTTATGAAAGTTGTCAGAGATGGGAATTGAACACAGACTTGGTTACCGTGAAGTCTGTGCATAACTCAGTTTTTGCCCCTAACCCCACTGCCAATTCTTTTCGTTCTCTAGGCTGCTTAAGTCAAATACCATGAAACAGGTTGACTTGAACAATGGGGATTTATCTAGGCATAGTTTTGAGGTCGAGAAAATGTCCAAATCAAAGCATCATCAAGGTGATGCATTCTTCCCAGAGACGAGCTGCTGGTCTTTACATGGCAAGGCACATGGCAATGCCTGCTGGTCTCTCCCTTTTTCATTGATTTCTGCTTCTTGCTTCCATAGCTTTCTCTCTCTCTCTCTCTCTCTCTCTCTCTCTCTCTCTCTCTCTCTCTCTATATATATATATATATATATATATATATATATATATAAAATATATTATTATTATCTGAATTTCATTCAATTATAAATGTCTCCAGGGGTAGGATTAAGTCCACTCCTGATTGAAGTGCGACAAACCTTAACTAAAGTAACCTCATCAAAAGGTCCTTCTTGCAATGTGTTTATACCGACAGGAATGGGATATATTGGACTTAAGAACATGTTTTTCAAGGGTACATACAATTCAAACTACCACACCAAGGATGAACATGAGCTACATTGTATACTTGGCTGAACCCTTGAGTGATATAACCTTAAAATAGTGTTTGTGATATACTGTGTGTTACCTTACACTTACATATTCATTCAAAGCCATGTTGAGAGAAAAGCAATGGACTAAACATTTGAATTGTATGACTTGCCTATGCAGCCTTCTACAAATATATGTAAAACAGATGCAAACACCTTCACTATCCACATTGTTTTGCCAATACGGAATCTTATGTGGAATTACCCTCATAGTTCCATCACTTGATAGTTTCCTCACCTTTGGTTTAGCAAGCATACGTGCAGTCTGAGTCTAAAGAGGAAAACAAACTAAGGTGTAGTTGATACACTAGGACCAGGCCTGCCTCATTCCAAAAAGAGTTGAACCTGGTCACCAACACACAACTATAAAGGAATTGGACTGCATACCAGCCATTGTTATATAACCTATATAATAGTACAATATGGAGCTAGAGGGAAAGTAACAATAAACTTAGACCATAACCAGGACGGTGCTAGTGATATGATTTAACCTAATACGTTTGGTAAACCTATAAGGTCATTATGCTGTAGTTTCTGGGTAATAGAGTTGGGTAACGGGAGGCCCAAATCAGTTAACGGCCACAATACCCTCCACATAGGGCTTCCAGTGAGGACCTAGAGGACACTAGAAAAGTCATTACTTACTGGATGATGCTGATGATGATGATAATGATGATGATAGCAAAGATGGTGACAATGATAATCTTGCTTCTTATAATTTTTTACCCTTTGCTGAACATGAATGCCCTTGACTCAATGAAGTAAATTTATATACTGTCCGCGACTTCTCGCTCAGCTTCTGGTCCCCGGCCGGCGGAGGGAACAGGAGGGAGAGAGAGACAGACGCAGACAAATCCGCGCTGGTGAGAAACACAGATCCAAGACACGCAGCAGTTGTAAGCACAGACCTTTACTGGAGTTAAGCTTGCATTCTCTGTTACAGGTTCCGCGCGGGACAAGATGCCCCGCGGGGGAGCAACCTCTATGCGGCCGTCAGGCACGGCTCCCTGTGGGTCGTCTCCACCCACCCTGTCCGGGTAACCTCTTATATACTGTGCCCAAACCCAATAGGTTAGTGCCACGTATACAGAGGTGATTGGAAGATAGGGTTGGTGGGCGTGTGCGTCATTTGCGGAAGCAGGATGTGAGCGCCATCTTGGCTCACTCGATGGGCGGGGGGAACTCTAGAGCAGGCTGCAGCGTGTCCACTAGGCCAAACCCGGAAAGCAGCTCTCTACATCTCCCCCTTTTTGTTTTTATAAGAGGCATAGTCCGTAGACCGTATTCTTGTACCCAGTGTCTCTATTGATGATGGTGCTCCCGTGGGCCTGAGTGGCTCACAACATAGTTTGGTGCTTTGGGGAGTCTGGACTAGGCTCGCGTCATCACACGACGGAGCCTCTGGCACCGACCAGAATGCTCACCTCATATAGAGACCGGAGAGTCCGTGAACTGGATACCACGTGACTCCTCCCTGCAGTGCTTCGCCTCGCAACTGGGTCAAGCGGGGATTATGAGAGCGACAGCCAGGGCATAGGAAACGCTGCGGAGGCCTCGGTGCAATGGCTAGAGCCAAGCCCAGTCTGGCCAGGACTGCGGCCGCAGCTCCACCGTCGAGGCGGCTAGGCGCGCAAAATTAACAGCCTCTGGTGCCTAGCTAAACACGGGTAGTGGCCAGGGAGCCTGCAACAAACCTTGCTGACAAGAGCTTTGCCCCAGGTGATTCAGACGGGCTATCTATCGAGGAGGGACGCACACCCACATTTGACTGGGAAGACATAGCTAACATGGTAGAAACACGTAGTTGCTGCTGTGTCTGGAACAAGCGTTCTAACAAACATTTAACAGTGACTAAGCCCACTAATAGTCCCACTGCCACGAGAATCCAAGTAGTCAAATTGGGCCAAGAGAACCATGAGGTGACTCGGTTCCACAGACTTTGTACAGTCTCGCCCAGTTTGGAAAGGTCGAAGGCAACGGGGGTTATTAAAACTGGTCCCCCTTCTAAACAATCGAAGGGTGACCGGCGCTTTCGTTGCTATCTCGTCAGTCGCCGCCGTCATCAGCAGAGTTGGAGGCCTGATCTGATGGTTCAGGTTGAAGGCTTGTTGGTTTTTTAGGCAACAGCTCCGTGGCCTCCTCGGGCGATGTCACGGTTCTCACCAGTCTTTCCGGAACCCACACTGGTTGACGTCCTGGCTCCTGGGGAAAAACACAAACAGAGCCTCTGGCCCAGCTGAGCACTGGGTCAGGGCCTTGCCATTGTCCTGACAGGACATCCTTCCAACGGACTAGACCTCTATGTGGAGGACTCGGAGTGGTGTGCTGTAGGGCAGGTGTCATTCCTTGTGCATTTTCATTTAAAAAATTATATGTAAATAAGGCTACAGACAGTTGAGCCTTCGGGGACAGGCCGTGGCCTATTCCCCCTTTCTGTTTTTTGAGCAAGTCTTTAAGAGACCTGTGTGCTCTTTCAATGATTCCTTGCCCTTGAGGGTTGTAAGGGATACCATGTTTTAATTGCACTTCCATATTTGCACAAAATCTTTGGAAGGCTTTGCTGGTGTAAGCAGGTCCGTTATCTGTTTTTAATATTTTCGGCTTACCCCAAGCTGCCCAAGCGGCAAGGCAGTGTGCAATTACTTGGTGGACTCTTTTTCTTGATTCGGCAGAGGCAAATAAAACTTGAGAACAAGTATCCACTGACACATGCAGGTATTTAACTTTACCATACTCTGAGTGATGGGTGACATCCATTTGCCAAATGTCTCCCGGGATGAGACCTTTAGGGTTAACTCCAACTGAAGGGACTACCTTCTGTTCTGCACAATTATTGCAGGCTCTGACTATATCTCTGGCAGCTGCACGCGGTATGTGAAACTGTCTGACTAAGGTGCTTGCATTGACATGAAATTTAGTATGAAACTCTTGGGCCTGTTGACACGGTGTCAGCGCAGGGAAGATATGTGGCTGTCGAGTGGCCACATCCACTACGTGATTTCCCTGTGCCATGGGGCCTGGCAGGCCTGTGTGCGCTCTAATGTGAGTTATGTAGAAAGGATGTTGTCTGGCACATATTGTCTCTTGAAGTTTGATAAAGAATGGTCTTACTGAGGAGGAATATTTTATAATGCCCACCGTCTCTAAAATATTTACAGAATTTACGACATAAATCGAATCAGATATAATATTTAGGGGATCGGTAATTTCTTTCAGGACTGTAATAATGACCTGTAATTCTACCCATTGAGGTCTCTGTGGTTGGAAGAACACAGTTTTAGGAGAACCTCCTTCTACGCAATATGCTCCTGAACCGGAGCTGGAACCGTCCGTGTAAACGGTGAGGGCGTTCACTAGTGGCTTAGATGAAGTTACCTTAGGAAAGATTACTGGGTGACGGGTGACGAATTGTAAGAGGGGATCTTTTGGGTATTGGTTATCAATTTCTCCCGAAAAGGTACATCGGAGGATGGCCCACTGATCTATACATCCAGTAAGTATCTTAAGTTGCTGAGAAGAGTAAGGTACTCTGAGGTACTTAGGCTGTTGGCCAAAATGCTGTATGGCCTTCTTGATGGCCTCCAATGCCAACTCTGCAATTGCTGTAGGAAAATGCTCTAAACTTTTCTTAGGGGAAATTCCAGGGTGGACCCAGAGTAATGGTCCCTGTTGCCATAGCACTGCCGTGGGCTGTAGTTTTGTTGGCAGTAAGCAGGCTTCGAATGGCTTTTGGGGGTCTATTCTTTTTAAAGCAGCACTACTGAGCGCCTGTTCTACCTGACGTAGTGCTTGCCTCGCCTCTGGGGTGAGACACCGGGGCGAGTGTAGGTCTGAATCTCCTTTTAGCAAATCAAACAAAGGTGTTAATTTGGCATTGGTGATCTTTAAGTACGGACGAACCCAATTGATATCTCCCATAAGCTTTTGCAGATCATTAAGGGTATGTATGTCATCTACTCTGAGAGACACTTTTTGGGGGGAAACATGCTGAGGCATGATTTTTGCCCCCAGGAAGGTGGTAATCTCTGTCATCTGGATTTTTTCAGGGGCCACTTCCAGGTTGGCTTCTCTAAGACTAAGGACTAAATGTGATAAAGCTGTTTTAAGAAGATCTGTGTCTTTATGGGCTAAGAGAATGTCATCCATATAATGGATGATTTTCACTTGGGGGAACTGCTGCCGAGTGCTAGTTAGCTTTGTAGCAACATACAGCTGGCACATGGTAGGACTATTAGTCATGCCCTGGGGCAGGACCGTCCACTCGAAGCGTTGACAGGGCTCCTCTTGGTTAAGAGAGGGCACAGTAAAAGCAAATTTTGGAGTATCTTCAGGGTGAAGTGGGATGGAAAAGAAGCAATCCTTAAGATCTAGGATGATAATGGGCCAGTGTTCTGGCAAAGCTGAGAGGAGGGGTAACCCCATTTGAACAGGTCCTAAGGATTCCATGCAATTATTAACGGCTCTTAAATCATGTAACAATCTCCATCTGCCTGATTTTTTCTTTATGACAAATACGGGTGTGTTCCAAGGCGATGTGGAGGGAATGATATGGCTCTCTTTTAGCTGTATAGACACTAGAGTATGCAATGCTGACAGCTTTTCTTTTGGTAAGGGCCACTGAGGCACCCACACTGGGGTACTGGTCTTCCACTTTAGTTTTATAGGTGTGGGTGGGAGTCTCCCCTCAGTGGCCCCTAGGAAAAACCCAGGCCTAGTCTATTAAAATTGGAAGCAGTCTGTACGGGCATGGTGTGTCCCTGCAATGAGGCTCCTAAGCCTTTGCCAGGGACATATCCCATTCCTTTTAAGAGATGCTTAGAGGCCGGAGAGCAGTTACTGGTCAATGTAACATCCATCTGGGCTAGAATGTCTCTTCCCCATAAGGACACAGGCAAGGGTAGTACATAAGGTTGAAAACTGCCTTGATGTCCTTCTTCATCTGCCCAGTGGAGGGCAGTGGCACTCAGCATGGGTGCTGAGACCTGGCCTATTCCTCTAATGGTGTCCTCCGCCTTGCACGTCGGCCAGGTGGAGGGCCAGTCTTGTTGTCTTATAATTGATCGATCGGCCCCGGTATCTAGCAGGCCCAGGAAGGATCTGCCTTGTACCTTAATAGTCAGCATGGGTCGAGACTCCAGAGACATATGGAGGCCCTCAAAAACTTCTCCAGAAGACCCAAATCCCTTATCTCTTCTCTGTCTGGGTCTACTCGGAAAGAATGTATGTAAGCTGGGTAAGAGCAAGAGCTGTGCCAGCTTATCACCTTTTGCAATGACCAGAGTACCTTGCTGAGATTGTACCATAACTTGGGCGTAACCTGTGAAATCTGAATCTACAACGCCTGGTATGACTGTTAGTCCTTTCAGGGCTGTGGATGCCCTCCCTATTATAAGCCCAACAGTCTTCGTTGGTAAGGGCCCTTTAAAGGAGGTCCCTATCAACTGGACACCCATGGAGGGGGTCAGTACAAGCCTGGAGGTGGCACAGAGGTCCAGTCCTGCTGATCCAGGGGATGCGCGAATTTGGACGGGTGTTGTGTCGCCGGATGGCATGCAGGGGGGTCCACCGAAAGGGTGGACCCCCTCTGCCCGTTTTTTGGGTCCTGTTCAGGACGGCCAGAAAGGTGCACACCCTGCGCATTGAAGGCTGACCTACAGTCTTCTGCGCGATGGGGTCCCTTGTGGCAACGGCCACATAGCCTGGTTGCCGCATATGGTCTACCAAACTGTTGAGTGGCAGGTGGTTGGCCTTTATTGGGACAGTTTCTCTTAATGTGTCCCAACTGGCCACAATGATAACATCCTCTTGGCTTTGTTCCTAGGTCTTTGGATTTCTTTGCAGCTACTTGTAAGGAGCTGGCTAGCATGGCAGCTAGACCTGCATTAGTTAACGGGCTACCAGCATCCCTGCAGAGCCGAACCCATTCTGTCAAGCTTTTCCCTCTGTTTTGTGCTAGGATAACTTTACATTCCTTGTTGCACTGCTCAAATATCATTTGTTTAACTACAGTCTCTGCCACTCCTGGATCTGAGAAAATTCTCTCAGCCGCAGTTTGCATTTTGGCTACAAAATCCACGAAGGGTTCTGTGGGGCCCTGATGTATGTTGCTGAGTGAGGCTTGAGCCTCTCCCTCACCTGTCAGCTTTTTCCAGGCTCCTACGAAACAGCGGAAAATCTGGGCGTAGACTTCTTGAGGGAACCCTGTTTGATTCTGGGAGTGGGCACCTTTCCCCAATAGCATATCTGCATTCCACCCGCCATGTCTCCCCGCTGCGTTTTTTGCGGCTTGTTCCTCAGCTAGCTCCTCAAACCATGCTTTCCAATCTATATACCGGCCCTGTGGTAAACAAGCACGGGCCAGCTGAAAAATATCTGCGGGTGTATGATTCAGGGCGGAGAGGTTTTCAATCATGTTCAGGGTATAAGGGGCATTGGGGCCATACTGATGGACAGCCTGCCTCAATTCCTTTAAAATTTTGTAATCATATGGCTCATACTGGTTATTACCTTGGGGATTGATAATAACCGGGTACATCTCTGAGACTGGTTCTGGCTTAAGCGGCTGGCAACCACCCATCATACCGAAAGGTCTAAAGGCTGAAAAGGGGTTCCATTTCCAGAAATGTCTCCCTCCATCACTTGGTGACGTAAGGTCTCGAGGGCTCGCGTACGCAGGCGGGGGGTACGGCTGTAACTGCCCCTCCCCCGACCAGCCTGTAAGGGGTTCCGGGTCTCGCAAAGGAGGGCCACTGTAATTACCTGATTCGGCCACCAGAGGGAGCCCGTGGTGAGGGTTTTTGGCGAGATCACCAAAACCATTCACCGGAAACTGTTGCATCCCCGGGGGCGCTGGCGGAGCGGAAGGCTGCGTGGGTGAGACAGGGGGCCTCCCCCAATCGATCGGCGGAGGCGCGTCTGCACCCTCGGTCTCATTACTATCTGACTCCGAGTCAGAGTCGTCCGAACTAATGTCTGACTCTGGCGGCTTGCAAGTGGGCGGCTCACTTTCACAGGAGCCGTCCGCTAAAAGGGTCTTTAAGGGAGCTAACAAAGGTGAACTTCCTGACTGCCCCATGCTTGCAGTCGGCACTGTCTTTAATCACTCGGAGAGCTCTTCCGAGTCACTGGGGCTACCTGAACGCCCACAGCCCTTAACTCTCACGTAATAAGAAGCACTCACCTTCCCACGGTGATCAGACGTGGAAAGTCCGCCGCGAACTCAGGATGCGCGTCCTCACCAGCTCGGGAAAAGGCAGCAGAAGGGTCCCCGTACGGGCCACCACTTGTCCGCGACTTCTCGCTCAGCTTCTGGTCCCCGGCCGGCGGAGGGAACAGGAGGGAGAGAGAGACAGACGCAGACAAATCCGCGCTGGTGAGAAACACAGATCCAAGACACGCAGCAGTTGTAAGCACAGACCTTTACTGGAGTTAAGCTTGCATTCTCTGTTACAGGTTCCGCGCGGGACAAGATGCCCCGCGGGGGAGCAACCTCTATGCGGCCGTCAGGCACGGCTCCCTGTGGGTCGTCTCCACCCACCCTGTCCGGGTAACCTCTTATATACTGTGCCCAAACCCAATAGGTTAGTGCCACGTATACAGAGGTGATTGGAAGATAGGGTTGGTGGGCGTGTGCGTCATTTGCGGAAGCAGGATGTGAGCGCCATCTTGGCTCACTCGATGGGCGGGGGGAACTCTAGAGCAGGCTGCAGCGTGTCCACTAGGCCAAACCCGGAAAGCAGCTCTCTACAATATACTATTTGCAGGAGCTGAAGATCCATTCCCTATCATCTGCTCAGGGGAGTATAATTACTTCTTTTGTTCCCCTTTATTAATGTGGTTTACCACCTCACAAACATTGAATATCTAGACAAATAGTTTGGACAATGAATGATAACAAGTGACAATGAACCAACATGATTTTTACTTAGTGGCATCAGATGTACATTTTAAAATTTATTCTTATCTGTAGAAGCCCTTACCCCCAACCCATAGGTGCCCCATTTCATTAATGGCACATATCCACACAAAGCATTTTTGAGAAACATAAGTGATACCTGTGATTTATTCTGATATCCATATAATGAGGCCTTAAGTCAGTGTGTGTCCTTACCTGTGATGTTTGCATTTTGCACATTACCTTTCATTTTCAATGAAAATGTTTGTAGCCTGTTAAGGGCACATCAGACATGTGTAAAGAGATAGCATGTGTGGTAGTGGAGGTGGGGTGTGTAAGAGGTCTTCCAGCACCCCTGAAATCACACAGCAGAAAGGCCCACTCTTCTGTGTATGAGTGAATGGCTGGCACTGTGGAGTGGGGACAGGCAGAAACAGATAAAGTGGTTCTCACACGATGCACTTGTACCTAAGCTTCCAAATGGCACCCACAACATCCTTTCCCTACAGCAGGCTTCCTTGACATTAGAGGAAATATCACCAGTACCAGCCTGCCATATGTGCATCTCCAGGCAGGGCATCTGCTGTGTGCTGTGGTGGCACATGGTAGAAGCGAGAAAGGTTTAACATTTTTCATTAGTGTATGCCGTAGACAGTTGAACTCCATTATAATGTCTGCAGGAAGAATCTGATCCATTCCATTACAGCAGTGACAAAGAGAAAGGATGGCTTGTGATTTCAGAAAGGTCACAGTGAACTGGTGTTCTGCTGTAAGCACTCAAGGTATGATGATAATAATGAGAGAAAGGGTTTAAAATATGAAGTTTACAGTCAGACAAAAATTAACATTTAAAAAGGAAGTCTTATCTATGCGATATCCCTATTCCTTTCTATTTTTCTCTCTGAGCAATTGTTGGTTGTTAGTGCATTTATATATAAATATGTCCTTTCTCCTTCACAAATTCATATCTGTTCTCTGATTATTTCCATACCGAAATGTTAGAAGGAGATGCCTGTTGCTATGGGAGTGATTGTGATATCACAAATGGAATATAATAGTTTCATTGTGTGATTAAACAAAAGAAGGGAATGAATTGTGAAGGAGAAGCAGGTGGTTTATCTGCGTTTCTGGCTATAAGTAGCTGGTTATTATTAATTTGTTTGGCAATCCTGAGAATAGCATTAATCATAAGGAAACTCCTGCGATATAAAGGTGGTTGGGGTGTGACATGCAATTGTATAAGAATCCACATTTTGCAGTGGCGTGTCTAAAATAGTGACAAAAAAATTAGCTATATATATTTTAGAACATTATCTGCAGGGCTGCCAGTGAGGATCAGACAATTGGTTGCCCCCTTCTTAAAGTCTCTCTGATTAATAAAAATCTCTATATTTTTTTTACTACCTGCCCATGACTTGTTTTGACACACAGTTTCTATTATGCAAAATAAAAAAGGTAAAGAAAAGAAAAAGAAAAAAAAAGATCATCTGTATTCATAAATAACTTCTCCTAATTACTGAAACCAACTTTCTCTAGACTCTGCTCTCCTCTGGCTCTTTTCCCATCTTGTTTTCACAACAGTCAAGAAATATTCTTTGAATTGAATCTAGTGCTGGGTATTCCAGACCCTGCAGCTTTAAGATGACCTAATCACACCCATATACACTACAGCTTTTACCCAATAAGAATAAAATACACACACACATACAAACAGAACAAGACAAAACAGAACACTGCTTGTTGCCATGCAATCAAATATTATATTGAGCACCCCACCGTAAGTCCAATTTCAAGATCAAACTCTAATGGTACTACCCTATCTGGCAGTATCCAGTTTATCCCAGTTCATCATGACCAAGAGTGACATGACGGAAGCTAGGACCCAAGGTGTACTCTGTCCCTTGACTTCTGTTCCCATGCACCTAATAAATCCTTGATATTATGATTGTAGTTCTCTACTCCTGTTATACCCAGATGACCACCCAGATAATCTATTCCTATTTTTCTAATGTAATTTCTAATTCCAAAAACACATCTTAGTCCTTTTTGCTCTGGACCACTCTTTCTCTTGTATTAGATATTATGAAGCAGTTACTCCTTTTCTAATTTTTCCTGCTTTGGATTTTACAATACCACTCTCCCCTGAAACTTTTATCTTTCTAACTATCCCTTCATTCATTTATTCCACACATTCTCAAAATGTATGCAGGACTTTTTTTGGATTTTATTGAAATATATTCATTAATCATATATTTCATCCAATTATATAATCAACATTTCATAGTATCACCATTTAGTTGTACAATCCTCATCGTACTCAGTTTTAGGCCATTTTCAGTATTTCAAATAGAAAATTATCAGACAGACACACAAAAAAGAAAACCCAAAACACCCTATATCCTTTATCTTTTGCTATTGTTGACCCCTAGTGTTGGTGTAGTACACTGTTACTGTTGTCGAAAGAATTTTAAGCTATTACTGTTAAGTATGGGGTATAGCTTATATGCAGAACTTTATATCCTTCCTAAGCCTTCCTTTCTAATTCCACATATTTCACTTAGGAAATGACATTTATATGCTACTAATTCAAGGTTTCACTACCATGTTTTTGCTCAAATCAGGTAGATCTTCAAATCATTATCTCAAGCTGATATCTTTTGACTGAGCCTTCACCTCTTGAGTATCCCAAAGGCAATTCCTTTGCAATTTAATTCCAAACTAAATTAATTAAGTGTATAGCAGCCCATCTCTCCTCGTGTACAAAACTTTCTTACATCAGGAATTGTGCTGGTTTGAAACTGTTATGTCCCCCAGAAAAGCCATGCTCTTTTAATCCATTCTTGTGGGTGCAGACCTATTGTGGGGGGTACCATTTAATTAGATCATTTGCATGGATATATGACCCCATGCATTTAAGGTGGGTCTTAATTAGGTTACTGGAGTTCTTAAAAGAGCTCATGGAGAGAGAAAGAATTCAGAGCTGAATCAGAGAGCAGACACATTCAACCCATTTCCTGAGCCCAAGTGCTCTTTTGGATCTTAGTGCAGTCTCATATGAGGTCCTTCCTGATCTATTTCATGCATGAAATAGAAAATATGTACCTCATGAAAGATGAAGTGCTGGAGAAAATTCTTGAGAAAGAAAGGTGAGAAGGAGTTGGGACATATAGAGTTCAATTCTATTCATCCAGCTGCTACACCTCAGTTAGTCACAATGCAAACAAAGGCAGATGCTCCATCTCTCCTCTGTAGTTACTGTTGTCAGCTCTTTGATAACAGGATACCAGTTATTTGCTCCAACAGACTGAAGCATCTGTGGTTAAGAACAATAATAAGAGCAGGTGTTTTGAATAGTCATTCTAACTACTATAGTGTGAAATGGGAGAGCTATACACCATAGCAACGCCTTGATTCATGGAGTTGGCCATATATCTGTGAATGCAGCACTTGCCTACTTATGACCCATGGATATATATATATATACCTATACAATTTTTGTCACTTGTAGTAGTTTGGAAAGCTATTGAAACTCTTAATAACAACACAGGTGTGCACCCACACATACATATATATCACATGGCATTTGCCCATATAAATTGCTGGATATGAAGGTTCATTTTTCCTTTGGGGTCAGCCAATTGATCTATTTAGCTAGGTAAATAGATCCGCTTTTCAGTCTAAAACTATTCAGAGGAATGTAAAAACAGGGTTTAACCTGGGTGCAAATTAGAATAGTCTATGGAGTTTTGAAAACAAAACACTCCTGGGCCCCCTCTCTGGAGAGGAGGCCTCAACATGAACACTGACCATTGAGGTTATGAACTGTATCTCCTGTCCCTCTGGTTCCTGATGCTAGCTGAGGGTAGCTATGACTTCCTCTTCTCTAAGGGAAAACACTGTATTATGTTGAATATGGGGAAGAATTTGTTTTCCCGCAAGTTAACTCTATGTTCCAGAGGCTTATGAAAACAAACCAGAGACATAACACATGAGAAGGAAGTCACAAAGAGGGACTTCTCCGGTGATTGTTCATGGGAAAAATACCTGGAAAAATAGGCTTGATGGCATGGGTATTGAAGACAGCCCTTGTGCTGAAAGAAGGGTGTGCCATTTTTCAAGAAAACAGAGATTTTAAGAGAGGATGAGTTATAAATGTAGGTCAAGAGATTGCAGAAGCATGGACATTCATTAATGGAGGGTAAGGGCATTTGTAACACACAGACACAGATAAAGGGGAAGAAAAAGGGAAGAGAGACACTGTGAGCCTATACTATAAGCTGCCCATGCAGATCAAAATACAACCATAAGCTGTATTTGTTAATAATAATTTCAAATGAGTAATATAAACATGATCAGAGAACATTAGTTCTTGGTTTCCTCTTGAAGTTGAAGGTCAGACAACTGATTACATTTTCTTTAATGATTTCATTTCCTAGACTGCAGAAGACAGGTTTTAGAAAATTCTTATTGGCCATCCTAGATCCTAATTTTTCTAATTGCTTCCCCCCCATAACCAGGACTGAAACTGGCATGAGACAGGATGTATTAAGCACTTTTAGGATCATGTTGTGTTTTGTCAGCATGCCTTCCTGTTTCTCCCTCTACCTGATGACGTGCCCCATTCTAAACACAGATCTTTTTCACTTCATTTCAAAGACCTCAATTCCTTGTCCTACTCTCACAAGTGAGACTTCAGGAAATAGGGCTTCTCAACAGAACCCAGAGCCTAAATCTCTGTTTCTAGAACTTCTGTTCTGCCATGATCATAACCTCTTTCCTTGCCAACCAAACACAGCCATCCTTCTACAGAAGCCCAGCCTGATGTTAATTTTCTTTATCCTTTTGACAAATCTTCCCTAATCCTGACTGTCTCCCTACTTGTGTTTTTCTGATTCCCCAATTATGTTTCCTCCACTTTGGGATAACATCCCTCTATTTTTGTTGTATCTTCTTTCCTCAGCCCAGTAGTTATTTAACCTTGGTAGTGAAATGTGTTGCTATGATCGTCTATGTTTATACCTTTAAAAAATCACTAGCCTTGCGTCTATCCATGACTCCTACCCAACGATACACTCTATTTTCCAGTCTTGATCTCTTCCTCTTTACTGACCCCGCTAAGTAAAGAAACAACTAAATACTGAATGTAATCCTGAACAGCAGAGAGGAATCAGCTTTTAAAGTGGACCTGCTTTTATCTTTTGAGTAGGATAGGGAGAGACCAATAAGAATAGTGACAAAGTTCAACTATCACATCAAATAGGTATAAAACAAGGAATCATGGATAGCACTTACTGTAAAATAAGGAAATTCCACATATCCCCCAAAGTTATTTGCTTCATGAATGAAACTAAAAGCAGCATATTTGTCTCAATCCAAATACAAACACCAGAAAGACAAACCGGGACTATACATGAAGTAGCTTACAGGATAATACACTGAAAAATGTAATCATGCATAAATCATGCACAAAGTAGGAACCACAAATTCTGTATTTGGCAAGCCTTCGATTCCTTTGCATAATTCTTTCATTTTCATCTGGCTGCTTCCATTCTCCTCTCATAGAAATAGCTGCATAAAACAAAGACATAAACTGTGTGCAATTAAAATGGGAAAATAGCTGAAAGGAACGTATTGATAATTATGTTAAAATCTATACCGTAAGGATTCTTGCATTGTTAGGCATCTAATTTGTCATCTGTTGACATCAGCATCTCAGTTGTCCCCAACACTTAAAGCTTTGTTTTAGGCAACTTCTTTCAGAGCAAGCAAACTTATGTAACACTGAGTTGACAAAAGTATTTAACTATATCCTATAGAAAGAGACTGTTGAGCAAATCTCCGGCAGCAATATGGATTTCCATGAGGACAGAACAATCTGTGAGAGGCAGTGCTGGGAGACACAGTTTTCACAGACAGAAGGAGGTGTTGAAGCAGACTCCCCACTTGCAGAACTGGCAGAGATTGACTAGAAGAAGGAAGGACATTTAGAGCTTCGATGATGCGTGGAGTCCCAGTTTATCTTTAAAACCTTAGATAAAATGAATTTGTTTGGGGAGGTAGAGTGTATGGTCTTTACATACAGAGGAGGCACTGAGCACAATCAGGCTTAGGGACATTTGTTACAGCCTTCCCAGTATCTTTTTCCTTAATTATCATCACCTCATCCATGAAGCCCAGATATGCATGATCTCCCCTTCCTCTCACACTCTATTAAAAATGAAAGCTCTAAATCTCATTTATATTGAGGTTTAAATGTTGCATTACAAGTTAAGGTAAAACCTTGCTCTTATGTCAAAAGTATTAAGGTGAGCAGCAATATCACAGAGTGCTTGTAAACAGGGTTGTGTAGTCCTTCCTGGACGCAGATCTCAGGTGAAACATGAGCTTGGTGATTGACCAGGCTATGCCTTCTTGTAAAACTCAGATAATAATAATGCCACCCCATAAGATTGTTGTAAGGATTGAATTAGGTAATTCATAATAATAATTAAAAAAAACATTTAGAAAAGTGCCTGGCATTCAACATTTATTGAATTCTTACTGTTATGAAGAATGAGGAGAAATAGAAGAAAAAAAGAACTAAATAAAAAGAAAGGTGGACAGGTACCATATGATAAAGTCAGGCTACATGGTCACAGAGGCAGTAGTTTTCAGCTTTTACTACAGGTAGCCCCTGTGCTCAATGCTTTTAAACCTCATTATGGTTCTTTGAAATGGTAAATATTATCTCTATCTTAAAGATGGGAATACTGAGGACAAGTTTGCCGGGATTATATACCTGGTGAACGAAATGATGTAGACAGGATAGCAGAACTGAATTCTTAACCACTATAGTGTTTTCTTTTTTTAAAATATTTCAGTTCTCATTAGATGTTAATAAGTCAAAGCAAAATAAGGCAAATGAAAATAGTCATTTATTTTTATTGCCTATGTTTTCTCTCCTCTCCCTCTAGTGGGATGTAGTGGGAAAACATTCGGATAACAAATTGGGATTCTTGAGTTTTTGTCACTAATTCACTGAGGAATCTGTATGTAACCTGTGAAAGTGCATTGAAAACACATAAAACACCCAATCAATGAAAGATTTAGCAAAATGGATTTTGCTGAGACAGTTGGAGAATTTGGTACACTAATGGTCTCCAGTCTTGGTTATACTGCATGAGCCGGCAGATTGAATCTCACACTGGATAGCCTTTAACAGATGCCACAAGAATTCAAAATAGTATATTTCAAACACTTGGAATATTATATTCATTATAATATATGCTTTTTATCCTCCTTCCCTTTAATGGAGTCTGACATGCTCTATTGCTCACTGTGTCTCCCAGTGGGGTGAAGCTTCCTTTTGTTTTTGTCCCCAGTTACACTGCCACATTTCGTCCAGGATTTGCAGGAGAGTATGGGCACCAAAGGTGACAAAAATTCTAGTGCAAGAAGCCCTGCGTGTAATTATTGTTAAAGTTCATTACAGTGGCAATGGAGAGAAATAGAGCATTCATAATTTGGTTAAGGAGGAATTTAAACATCAAAGCCGACTGCTACGGTGCAGAGCAGTATCAAAGCGACATGGTTTGCTCTGCTCTGCAATAACTTGTGCACCAATCAACAGGCCCTCATTGAGGCACTACCTGGAGCAGGGCCAGGGCAGAAAGCAGTGATGTGATCAAGGTTTGGCCCCATAGGGAGCTGAACTATGGGGTCAGTACTAGTAAAATTAGAAAATAGAGTTTTCTAGAACCCATCGCCTACCCTTCTTTGTTTCTCTACTTGTCCTAGTCCCTACCCTCCTCCAGCCTATACCTCATGTAAATCTCACAACCCAAAGGCCTCCACCATGCTTGGTTTCAAAAATCTCGGGGCAGTAGCACATAGACCCGGCCTTTTTTTGTTGAATCCTCAGTAGGGCCTCCTCATTCAGTTCAGGGCATGAATCTTCTTCTGTTACATAGCAGCTGTTGTTTTTAAGCATTGGTATATATAATTAAGCACAGTATTAGCTTTTATTAAATTTGTTTTACAAACAAAAAGATAAGAATTCAAAGTAGTGAAGTGACCTGTTCTAAATTATAAAATCATATAACCAATAAAGTCAGGGTCCAAAAGCACAACCACATAACTCAGAAAGACAAGCATTTTTCTAGTACCATGCTTCAGCCGTGTAAACATGCTCTGTGAAAAAAAAAAAGAGGCAATAGAGACCTCTTTCCTCAAACATCCAATAAAAAGTAGAACTTTCAGTCTATCCTGTGGGTATAGATCATTTAATGGAATTGCATTGAACATAAGCTAAAAAAAACATAAACAAGTAAATAAAAAGGAGGTGCTCACATGGACAGAGAACCTATTTCACATCTTTTAAATAATTTGGACTTCTATGTATCATATTACTGTGTTGGTTATTTCCAAAGTGATGACATTCCTACTGTGACTGCATTTATTCCCAATGACATTCTCTCAGTGATTGTCCATTCTATACCACAACTAAACACGGGTTAATACATTAAAATGCATCCTACAAGTACTCTGCACTTTATTACTCATACTCATTCTCTTTCTACTGTGATATTTCCTTGTTTACTACCATAAATATCCTGAAATCCTGTTTCAAATATCAACTTAGACTTTGAAATTTTTGCATCTATTCAAAATCTATTACTGTTTAAACATTTTTTCCTGTAAAGAAGGAACAGGTACATAACAAGGCAAGTCTCGACAAAAGAAGTTGCCTGCTTCTCTTGCTTCCCTTTCTCCAGAAGGTATGTGTGGTGATGATGCAGGCTGGAGCCTGGAAATGGTGTCAGGGCTGATAAAGTGTTGCCTAGGATTTGGGATGACAGAGTTGAGAAACTCCCTTTATTTTACCAGCAGTGCAGACAAAGGATGGAATTCTCTTATGATCCACCAAAATTGAACTTCTAAGGAAATCACTTTTAGAAGAAGCAAAGAACTTTTGAAGTTTTACAGCATTTTCATTGGGGGAAAAAATCTATTTTAATACTGAAATAATTCTTTTGCAATCAAATGGAAGATTTTTTTAAAGGATGTTTATGCTAGAGGTTTTAGTGTAGCAAAATAGCTTCTCTTTTACGGCTTATCACAGCAGAACAAGGCAAATCCTGCCTAGCAAAATGCCTTCACATGCCAAATGACAGGGAGTAAAGAGCTTTCAGGAAACCAAGAAATCTGATCAACTGCTGAGGGCATTTTAATACTTTAAATTCAAAAATTATTTAAGCTTTGCTTTCTCACTACTGATTCTCTACTAGAAAGATAGCTCAAAGCGTATTTTGATGGTCATTTTTTCTCTGTGTATATTAGCACTCAAAGGATCTTTTCTAATCAGCAGTATCTCAATAAATATTTATAAACACTTCTTCTGTACAAAGATCTTAGCAGGATATTAGGGGAATGCATAAGCATAATCATATTTGCCTTCTAAAACTGTGTGGATCCACAAGGTATGAATAACATTGTCTTAAAATCTCAAGCAGTAAATGGAATGCCCAGTGTGTAGAGGCAGTGTTGCTGGGGTGGGCACACATTGCCTGTGTCCCAACCTGGAAACTTGCAGCAAAAAAACTGAGTGCGGCTTCAGGTGATGAACATTTTGAATGGTCTTGTTTAGAAAAAATAACATAGAATAATGACTGTAGGGACAAGTTAAAAATCATTATGTTCAGGATTCTCATATTCCATGAGATGGAATGATTTGCCCAAGCTCACAGGCAGCATTAGAGACCAAGTTCTTCTGACCATGGGCCATGTGCTTTTGCAATTCTCCATGCTCCCTTTTGTTCACTTTACTAGCAGTACTAAGAAAAGGACATAGGTTGACCATCAGGAAGGAAAGTATTAAAAGTCAAAGCTCAAAAAGCAGCCAAATTTCATTTTGGATTTTAGCTCCGAAAAGGGACAGCTGTGTGAACTTGGAGATGAAATGGGAAGGCACTTGTTCTACTAAGCAGCAGACAGGACAGTGGAGAGCATCAGGTACTATACATAACACAGGCTTGCTATTAATTTTTCATTTTCATTGTATGAGCTAAACCACATGTACATGTTTTCATGGGATTGATTGCCTAGGTAAAACAAGGGTAAAATAATAGTTTGGAAGAATACTTGTTCTCTTTGACCCAGGAAAGAAACAAAAATATTGTGTTTAGAGGTTACTGTGGTCCTAGTGGGTGATTATTAATATATGCAAAAATATTTGGTGAATGCTTACTCTCAGGCATATAGGCTATAGGAGCAAATTAAGTAACAAGGACTCCACCCTCAGTCTGCGAAAAGATATATTATATTTAAATCTTTCTGGGTAAAAGATCTTTAACCTGAAACCTGAAGGAAAGTAGAAGAAGCAAACTGGTTGGAAAAAATTGCTTCAGGCAGAGGGGACCTAGAAAATGAATGAAGACATCGTGGCTTATCGAAAGCAGAAAAAAAGTAGCTCATTTGAGGATTAGAAGGTCCTTTTGTATGTTGGCACAGGTAGTGTGAGGTAAATAGTAACAGATAATGAGGTTGGAGAGAGACTTATGAAAATGCCAGGTTAGGCAAGGTCTTTATATGGAGTCTTGTTTTTATCCTAATACTTTGAGAAACTATCAATAGACTTTGGAAAGATTTCCCTAGTTTTAGTAAAGAGAATAAATTGGAAAGTGACAGTCTTAGAAGAAAGTAGACCAGTTAAAAGCTTTGGAATAATCTAAGCAACACATCATTGTAATGGGAATGGCTGGCACTGAACTGGGTACTGATAAAAGGGATGACACAAAATGGAAAGATTGAGAGATTTTCACAATCAGAATTGATGGACCTTGTTAACTGATTTACATGTGAGTGGCTAAAAGATAAGATGTAATAGGGAATGTAGCAATTTCTGTTTTTTAAACAGGATGGATGGAATTAGCAATTGAGGAAACTAGTGGAAGTACAAGAGCAGGGTCAAAAGATGAAGGTGGGGGAGGCCAGTGAAGATAACAGGTTCAATTTGACACCCACTCTAACACGCCCATTTACCTGGGCTCTTATTCACAGTGTATTGGCAGAAGTCTTAATGCAAACATGACTGCACTGCTTCTGGCATTTTCTAAAGGAGCTATTGCATACAGTGGAGGCAGGAAGGATAACACTTATGTAACTTCAAGGTGTTAACTGAGTTTAAAATAGCAAATAAAATAATAATTTGAATCTCCTGAATAATGGCAAGTGTGTCTTGTTCCTTCCTTAGACAAAACAAAGAAAGAAGCAAACATAAAGTTAGAAAACCACATTTTTATCTGAATCAGTTATCTGTGGAATGGAGCAGAAGTAATTTGATTTGCTCTGCATTCCTGCATGTATATTTCCTAGTTTTTTTATTTTTTTTGTAATTATTGGAATTGTTTTGGATTTTGACCTGATTTTCTGAAGTGCTAGTTATGCCTCCCATCCATGAGTAAAATTCATAAATTGTAATTTTTCATTATCTAGCTGTTTTATTAAAACATTGTCAATACTCATTCACTATTGGTGAGAATATAAAATGGTGCAGCCACTGTGGAAGACAACTTGGCAGTTCCTCAGAAAATTAAGTATAGAATTACCATATGATCTGGCAATCCCACTTCTAGGTATAAACTCAAAAGAATTGAAAACAGGAACTTGAACAAATATTTGTGCACTGATGTTCATTGTGGCATTGTTCACAATTGCCAAAAGATGGAACAACCCAAGTGTCCATCAACTGATGGCTAGATAAACAAATGTGGTACAGGCCATACCTCAGAGCTATTGTGGGTTTGGATGCAGACCATCACAATAAAGTGAATATAACAATAAAGCAATTTGCATGAATTTTTTCAGTTTCCCAGTGCGTATAAAAATTATATTTACACTATACCATAGTCTATTAAGTAGGCAATAGTATTATGTCTAAAATACAATGTACACATCTTAATTTAAAAACACATTGCTAAAAAATGCTAACCATCCTCTAAGCCATCAGTGAGTCATAATCTTTTGCTGGTGGAAGGTATTGCCTCAATGATGTTGATGGCTGCTGACTGATCAGGGTAGTAGTTGCTAAATGTTGGGATGACTGTAGCAATTTCTTAAAATAAGACAAGGAAGATTCCCACATGAATTTACTCTTCCTTTCATGAAAAACTTTCCCTGTAGCATATGACTATGTTTGATAGAACTTTACCCAGTAAACTTTTTTTAATTTGGAGTGGATTTTCTCAAACCCTGCTACTCCTTTATCAACTAAATTGATGTAATATTTTAAATCTTTTGTTGCAATTTCAACAATGTTCATAGCACCTTTACCATGAGTAGGTTCTATCTCAGGAAGCTACATTCTTTGCACATCCATAAGAAGTACATTCTCATCTGTTAAAATTTTATTATGAAATTGCAGCAATTGATTCTCGTATTTAGGCTACATTTCTAATTCTGTTGTCCTGTTTTTTTTCTACCATATCTTCAGTTATTTCTCCCACTGAACTTTTGAATACCCCAAAGTCATCCCTGAAGACTGCAATAAATCTTTTGAAAACTCTTATTAGTGTTAATACATTGACCTCCTCCCTTGAATTACAAATTTTATTAATTGCTTCTAGAATGATGAATCCTTTCCAAAAGGTTTTCAATTGACTTTGCCCAGAGTCATCAGACAAATCACTATCTGTGGCAGCTATAGCCTTATGAAATAATTTTCTTAAATAATAAGATATGAAAGTAAAAAATAACTCCTTGATCCGTGGGTTGCAAAAAAATCCCTTGGTTAGCAGATAGGATAACACCATTAATCTGATTATACATCTTCTTCATAGAACCATTAGGTGACCAGGTACACCATGAATGAACAGTAATATTTTGAAAGGAATCTTTATTTTTCTGAGTAGTTCTCAACAATGGGCTTAAAATATTCAATGAACTGTGTTGTAAACTGATATGCTATCATCCAGGCTTTGTGGTTCCATTTGACAGCACAGGCAGAGCAAATTTTGCATAATTCTTAGTCACTGAGATTTTTGGAATGGTAAATGAGCATTGGCATCAACTTAAAGTCACCAGCTCTATTAGTGCCCTTTGAAGCTTCAAAGTTAGACATTGACTTCTCCTCTCTGAATATGAAAGTCTTAGATGGTATCTTCTTCCAATACAAGTCGGTTTTTATCTATATTGAAAATCTGTTATTTAGTGTAGCCACCTTCATCAATATCATAGCTAGATCTTCTGGATAACTTGCTGCAGCTCTTACATTAGCACTTGCTGCTGCTTCACCTAGTATTTTTACGTTATAAAGATGGCTTCTTTCCTTAATCCTCATGAACCAACCTTTGTTAGCTTAAAACTTTTTTCTAAAGCTTTCTCACCTTTCTCAGCCTTCATAGAATTGAAGAGAGTTAGAGCCTTACACTGGATTAGACCTCGCCTTAAGTGACTGTTGTGGCTGGTTTGATCTTCTATCCAGACCGCTACAACTTTCTCCATATCAGTAATAAGGCAGTTTTTGCTTAGTTGTCATTTGTATGTTCACTGGTGTAACACTTTAAATTTCCTTCAAGAATTTTTCCTTTGCATTCACAAGTTGACTAGTTTTTGACCTACCTGCTTTTGGCCATTTCTAGCTTTTGATTTCAAGTGAGAGGCACCTGACTCTTCTTTTCACTTGAACACTTAGAGGCCATTGTAGGGTTATTATTCACCCTGATTTCAATATTGCTGTGTTTCAGAGACTAGGGAGGTCCAAAGAGAGGGAGAGAGATAGAAAATGGCAGCTGTCGGTGGAGCAATCAACACACACACACAACATTTTTTGATTGAGTTTCCCATTTTATAGGGGCATGGTTCATGATAGCCCAAAACAACAAAATAGTGACATCAAAGGTCACTGATCATAGACATAACAGATATAATATTAAATAAAGTTTGAGATATTGTGAGAATTTCCAAAACGTGACACAGGGACAGGAAGTGAGCACAAGCTGTTGGAAAAATGGTACTGATAGACTAACCTGATGCAGGGTTGCCACAAACCTTCAATTTGCAAAAAAATGTAATATCTGTGAAGTCCAATAAAATGATGTATGCCTGTATATACAGACAATGATGTATTATTCAGTCATAAAAAAGAATGAATTTCTGATAACTGTTGGATGTACCTAGAAAACATCATGTTAAATGAAATTAGCCAGACAGAAAAGAACAAATACCATATGATCTCACTGATATAAAACAGTTAGAATCAGCAAAATCTTAAAATCAGAACCTAGAATATAAATGACCAGGGACTGGGGTTGGAGTAGGGAATGGAGAATTATTCTTCAATTACACAGAGCATTTATTTGGGGTGATGGAGAAGTTTAGGTGATGGATAGGTGGGGTAGCACAACTTGTGAATGTAGCAGCAAAGTATTATCTATTTTAAAAAGTGGTTAAGGTGGGCTATGGTGGCTTAGCAGGAGGAGTTCTCGCCTGTCATGCTGGAGACCCGGGTTCGATTCCTGGTGCCTCACTGTGGAAAAATAAAAACTGCTTAAAAAGGGAAATTTTAAGTAGCATCTGTTACTAGATTAAAATTAAGAAAAAAGGCAAAAAAAAATTAGGGCTGTACAACACAGTGAAACTCATGTAAACCATGGACTATAATTAATAGTACATTTATGACAGAATTATTTCATCAATTGTAGCAAATGTACCACATTAATGCAAATAGTTAATAATATGTGGGGGGGTATACCAGAACTCTAAATTTTTGACCTGATTTTCCTGTAAACCTACAATTGTTCTAGTAAAAATAAAAAGACAAATAACACAAGAATTTTTAAAAAACATCCAAACTAAGGAAAAGGAAAAAAAATAGTGCCATATCTATTCTGGGAGGGACAAACGGTATCCTTTTAGGACTGTAACCAAAAGAAAAAGAGATGGGAAGGACCAAGGGCCTCAGGGCCACCTCCAAGTTCTTATGATAAAATTGGTCTCTTCCAGACTCTTTTCTTTGTAATCTCTTTTCCTTTCATATTTAAGGTTTCACTACAAGTCTCAGGAAGTAGTAATTGGGTGTGATTCAGAATGCCTTCACTGCAGCTATTTGTCTCCTTTTGGAAAAGGGCAGTATGGACTGAAGGAAAGAGGAGGAGTTCTACGGTTTACACACAAATCAGGGACCACCATTTTGCCCCTTAGAATCTTTACTCCCAGATCCTTCCTTACTAAAACCAAAGTCTGACGTCAGTAGGGCCAAAGGCCAGGAGATGAGACTCAACTCTCCTGTTATCCTGGCAATTAAACAGGCACAATTCTGATTCAGTGATATGCATTCACTTACTGCCCAGTCAAGCTGAATCCAGCCAAAGAAAGGGTTGTGTCTGGGAGCCCATGGAAGGGGTCTCTCTTTATTAGCATGAGCCTCTGCTACTAACACCAGCCAGACTTCAAGAAAGTTAGCTTTTGTATTTGGCATTTCAAACCAAGGGGCTTGAATTTAATGAGCTGTCTGAAAGAGAAGCTAGCTATCCCTATCACTTGCCACTCATGCACAGCAGGGGGTTACTTTTAAACATAAAGGTAAAATGTAATTGCAGGAATATGGCCTACATCAGCCAGAGGTAGGACCTCTTTACTGATGAGAAGTGATGCCTGTCTCACTCCTGCCTCCAGAAAGTCACCATTAGAGGATAATCAGAGAATGGTTTTGATGAAGTAAGTACGAGCACCAGGTCCAGATTGTGTTCTGCTGAACTAAGAGCTGAGCTGACAAATATTTCCTCCTGCCACTGGCCAGTCTACCACCAGCCATCGGAAGGGGAAGCAGTAGAGAATGGAGAAGCCCATGGATACTGGCCCCCAGGCAGCCCATCAATTGGTAGTCTTGCCTGATTAGCATAAAAGAGGGGTCGAGTCCGAAAGACACAGGTGGTTGAGATGGCATGCATCATCACAGAACATGCCATCTAAGGAATTATAACACCAGGTTTCCTTAGGTTCTGCTCAGACAAATCAACCTCCAATCCCTACCCTGGGTCCCTGCCATTGTCTCTTTGCTGAAAATCAGGTCTGCTTGAATAGGGAGCAAGCTTTACACATCAAAGGGAGGAGAGGTTACACCAATAAGTCTGTGTGTGAGTGTATGAGTGTAGGTGTGGTGGTGTGTGTGAAATGTTTGTTACACACCTTTAGGATAACAATGGGAATCTTTAGAAAAAGTCTCAGACTATTTCTAGAATGATCTGCATCATGACCAACAGCTTAAATTGTATCATTCGCTCTCACAGCTCAGATGCAGTATGCATGCCCCAAACCTAGCAAGAACTCACGGGGGTATTTCCCCATGACATGAGGAAAGTACACATAAGGGGATAAGAAAGACGCAAGTTACGATCATCACAGTATCAAAGGAAAAGAGGAAAAAAAAAATCTGAAGCCAACTACACACAAACCAAATCAAAATGTGTCTAACGCAACAACTCTATTTCTTATACTTGTGTGATTAGTTTACTCCATATGCATTGTATGGTTAGCTTTATCCACAGTAGCTAGATTTATGTTTAAAATAATGGCAGTATTTAAGGGCAAAAAATACACACTGATTATCCCATTCCCCTTCATAAAGGTTACTTACTGAGTGAAGCAGCACGTAGACCTGTAGACCCATTTTATGTGGCAAACCTTAATTACTCTACTCCCTCACAAGACGCTAGTATTTAAAGTGTATTATTTTAGAATAAAGGTTTCACTTTGCCTAAGCATTAGACTTAAAAAAAAAACATTTAACTTTGACATTTCATTTATAGGCATTTTAATTATCTGGATGGTTTCCTTTAAATGCTAGATGTATGCAGAGAAAATTTGTACTTATACAGTAGAAAGCGCTTCCAGGACTCCCTAATTTTCATGTGTTATGAATTTTAATACCTTATGTGGGTCAGGTTTTCATTGCCATGAAGTGGGAATACATTGACCTTAAACTATTGTACAGTTGTAACAGTATTTTTAGTTTCTGTTTGTTATGGGCAGACAGGAAATATATTTTGTTTATGTTTTCTTTTTCAAAGTTCTTACAGCAGAGGTAAGAGAGCCCCAGGCATCTAAGAAAGGTCTTGGAGTTTTGTTATTTTCTCTTTTTATTTTTATTTCTTTAGACAATTAGGTAGCAACAAAGACTGCATCTCGTGGCTTAAAATCAGTGGGGTGTTGCCTAGCAGGTAAGGGTGCTTAAATGGCAGTGGACCCTCCCTGCAGATAGGACCATTGTCAACTACAGTGCAAGGCAGATGAAATTGATCATTCTAGATGTATTTACTAGGCTGTCCCTCCCCACGCTTTTTCCTATGGACCAACTGCAGTTATGTATTTCTATGTCTCATCCTATGTCATCTAAACTTAACCCTCTTCCTCTCTACTCTTTTCTTTACAGAAAAGGATATGACAGTAATACGACAAAACAGATTCAGATCAAACTAATAGCAGCAAAGGCTTTTTCAAATACTCTGTGGGTCATTGCACATATGGACAATTGAATGTGTGGATGGATGGGAACGACCAAGCCAACATTTGCTTTCAAGTATTGGGTACCTGGGGATACCATAATTCAGCTATTATAAATGAATCATCACAGCACTGGTGGATTTTCTACCTGGAAAGTAGATGTAGGTATCACAGACACCATGCAGGTAGGCAAATGAACTTTAAAACAAAGGTCTGACATACTTAGTCAAGTTAACACACAGCAATTTGTGTTACTAAGGCAATGGAAATCAAATTTGTAATTTTGCATGAATAACTCAACTCACAGAAGGCAGTTTTTTAGTATTAATGATATCTTTTTCTGAAATCCCAGAGTACATGAGTTCTATACCATACAATGTGATCCCTGATTAACAACTGAGTTTTATTGTCCTCCAATAATTTTATGCATGTAACTGGTCTCTGCAATATGATCTCTTAAATAGCATCTTTTGCATCCCCACAGTGTCCTGCACGGATCTGGGCATGTGACAAACCATTAATAAATACTCATTAGAAATACTCTTGAACTTCCCTGGTGTTTTAAAGTCCCTGTGTGTATGTAGACCACTGCCAACAAGCCTAACATGGCCATGTAATTATACATCTGTGACATACCAGGGAATCCATCTAAGTAACTCTTCTGCATCTTAAAATAAAACCATGTCAGTTCCTTTCATGATGAAACTAAACCACAACCCACAAACTTCAATAAAATGGAATGTTTTCAAGGTCAGAAGAATCTAGAAAGCTCTGTCCCCCACCTACTGAACTCCCTCCCAGGACCTGGAATGACCATCTGTTGCTCTGGCAGATTTACAGTTCATTCACACTGTGAGTGATAGGAGGAGGAAGTGAGCAGAGCTAATCAGAGCTAAGTAGTTAACGAGCAGAGGGCTAACGAGCTGGTGAGTTAACGAGCTAAGCAGAGAGCTAATGAGCTGCTGTTTCCCACTACATGCGAGCAAATATATCTTTCAGGTGATTGTTTACCTTTAGCATACTTAGCAGATGTCCATAATGACATAGCTAAGTCTTTGATGGTTCCCCAAACGTCTCAATTTAAAGCAAATTCAGCCATACCTTCAATCCTAGGTATATTTGGTTTCCTTGCCACCATTGTGACCTTGAAATGATGCCATCTTATTTTACAACTGAGGCCAGTGACCAATTCATCATGTTATTTTGCATAATTTTACATAAAATTAAAGAAGATTATCTACTGGGCACCTACTCTATACTAATTAATAGGCATAGTACTAATCATGTTGGAGAATAACAAAATTTTAAAATTAGTCTCCACCCCTCAAGAGCAGACTATCTAAATGAGAAGAGACCAGTAGGAGAACTGAAAGAATAGAGAAAATAGAGTACTAAATATTGGGTACTATTGTTTAATCAGTAGGAATTCAGACAGGGGTATCCCATTCATTGGTGGAGTTCAGAGAGGGCTATTTGGATGGGGTAAGGCTGCACTTTATTGGGACCTTGAGACTGAGATCATGAACCAAGCAATGTATTCCAGAAGGATGGTACACTAACTGAGAGAAAAGTAAAAACATGGCCTGAGTAAAAATTGTATTATTATGGCACAATTATCCCAAGTGCAATTTTGTATCAATTCAATGTAGAATGCTCCTTGCTGCCACCTACATCTGACTTCAACTGGCAGAGCTACTGGCAGAGGTGGGGCTTGTCCAGGCTGTGCGAGAGCAGGCCACCTTAGATGGGACCTCTCATGAGTTCTCCTGCCCTGAGTATGAGAAGACCTATACAACATGGATTCGTGTATTATGGCTCCCTAGTGAGATTAAACCAGTAAATCTTGCAAACTCTTTCCCAGTCATGGGCTTGGCAATGAGGACCCAGATACCCTGTTACTGCTTTTTACTTAAGTCAGTGATTCTCAACTGGTGGTGATTTTGCCTCCAGAGAAACTTCACAATATCCGGAGACATTTTTGGTTGTGACAACTGGGAGGGTGTGGGTAGCAAGTAATCCGATTTAGTGGATGGAGCCTAGGGATTCTGCTAAATATTCAACAATGCAAAGAATAACCCCCAACAATGAATTGGAACCCAGATATCATCTGTTGGGAAAATCTGATCTAAGCTTACTACCCCTTGCAAATGAGCCAGTTTTCTGTTTCTCAGATAATTCAAATTTAGCAAGTGTTCCTTTTGTCACTTTTAGTCACCAACTTCTGACCTCTTTTGGATATTACTTCTACCATACCCCCAAAATTTGTCACTGTATCTGATTTTTATTCATTTCCTTATCCAGTAAATATTTATAGCGTCCAGAAGGGTACAGGCCTGGTATTTGAGGTATGCTAGTCCTAACGCTGGAAATATAAGAACTTCACACAAAAGGTCAAAATAACGAGTTACTTGACAATGCAAATTATAAATACAAAAAAAATGAGATTCTTTATCCATATACAAAATAAAAATATTACTTTTAGATGTAATAGTTAAATATTATTACAAAATATTCCTAAATTGTCTTTCTATTTTTTTTTAATCTTTATCTGGAATCCATTCATCCTTCATTTAAAAAAATGTTAATTGAGCCCCACTATGACAAAAACTGTTCCTGGCTCTCGGCACCAAGGCTAAAAGTGGTAAACAAGGAAAGTTGCTTCTCTCATGGAATTAACCATAAATGGGAGAGGCAGGCAACACAGGAACAAATAAACAAAGGAATTAACAAAATTATATCTGTTAATAACCTCTAAGACAAAAGAAATGAAATGAGAGTGGAAGAAAAATAATTATAAAGGTTGAGACGAATGCTAATTTACAGAGGAAAGACCTAGCTGAGGAGTGGTGCTATTTGAGCAGAGACCTAATTGGGGGGAAAAAAGGAAAGGTTAAACATATCTGTGAGAAAATCACTCCAGGTAAAGGAACTTTAAGGATAAATGTTTGGATAAGGATAAAGAAATTGGACTGAGCTGTTTAACAATAGCAAGAAGGTCAGTGTAGGTGGGTCCTAAAAGAGTGAGGGGAAGTGAGGCGATGAGGGTAAAGAGTTAGAAGGTGCTGCTGTGGAGGGACTTGGTCACAAAAAGGAATTTAGGTTGAACTTCAAAATGTATTAGTCAACTAAGAGGTTAGTCATGCCCAAGATTGCAGGTTAAGATGCTCTACCATGCTATTTGGCCACAGAATTTTTGAACAATTGACATAAACAAGCAAAGCGATCTTCTTCAAAACTGCAAAAGAAAGTTATAGGATTATAGTAACTGGACACATGCTGAACAGATAAAACAGCTTTAAAAATGGTAGGAGAAGCTCAGAGCACCCTTGCTGCCCCTTCCACCTCCTGAAATGGCACAGTGTGGCGCCAGCCAGTGGTCCCATCATAACTCATTGGTCCTGTTCCTGAGGAAGCAAAGTCACACCTAGGCACATACATGGAGACTGTGTCATTGCCAGTGTATTTATTGGCAGAATTAAAGGTAGAATCAGGAAACTACTCTTTGGCCAACCCTCCTAGAATATACCCTGCAGGCAGAAGACAGCTTGAAGACAGCTAAAGCAGAGTAACAAACAATTAAGTCAAACAGCCTAGGGCAAAGGATTACTTGCTTTAAGCCATACAGTAGAACATACTGGAAGGAGAGAAAGTTTATTTCCTAGGAGAAGAGGCATACATGTAAAACCCACAACTAACATCACACTCAATGGTGAAAGATCAGAATTCTCTAAGATCACAAAAAGACAAGAATGCCCACTCTCACCACTGTTAGTCAACATTGTTTTAGAAAGTCTAGCCAGTGCAATTAGGCAAGAAAGAGATATAAAACACAAGCAAATTTTATGAAGGAAGAATTAAAATTTTCCCTATTTTTGAGTTGACACAATCCTCTCTGTAAAAATCTTGAATAATCTACAATAAAGCTACTAGAGCTAATAAATAAATTCAGGAAATGTTGGGGACAAAATCAACATGCAAAAGTCAGTAGTGTTTCTGTACACTAGTAATGAACCATCAAAAGAAGAAAGCAAAAAAAAAAAAAAATCCATTAACAATGGTGACTAAAAGAACCAAATATCTAGGAATGAATTTAACAAAGGTTGTAAAGAACTTACACATATACCAAACGTTTTAAAAATATATCACTGAAGGCCTAAACAAATGGATGGCCATCCATGTTTATGTAATAGATTAGAAGAAGAAATATTGTTAAGATGACAATTCTACCCAAAGCCATTTTACAGATTCAACAGAATCGCTATCACAATCCCAACAGTTTTCTTTGCACGAATGGAAAAGACCTTCATCAAATTAATATGGTAGTATAAGGGGCCTGTGATATCCAAAGCTGTCTTGAAAAAGAATGAAATTGGAGAACTTATACTTTCTGGTTTTAAAACTTATTTCAAAGCTACACTATTCAAAACAGCACAGTAACGGCACAAAGACAGACATACAGATCCGTGGACTCAAAATGAACTTTCAGAAATAAACCCTCCCATCTATAGCAAATTGATTTTTGACAAGGATGCCAACACATCTCAATGAGGAAAGAATTATGTCCTCATCAAATCTGGTTGGGAAAACATATTCAAGATAATTAATGTGGATGGCTACCTCATATCATATGTAGAAAATAACTCAAAATGGATCAAAAACCTAAATATAAGAACCAAAACTATAAAATTCCTAGAAGAAAATACAGGGAAGCACTTCAGGATTTTGTGTTAGTCTATGGTTTCTTAGACTGTGCTCCAAAAATATGAGGAATAAAAGAAAAAAAAAACTTATAAATTGGACTTCTTTTGGTTTGCTAAAGCTGCCAGAATGCAATATACCAGAAATGAATTGGCTTTTACAGTGGAGATTTACTAACTTACAATTTACAGTTGTTAGGCTGTGAAAATGTTCCAATTAAAGCATCAACAAGATGATACCTGGACTCTGAAGATGGGCTACAGGCATCTGGGACACCTCTGTCACATGGGAAGGCACATGGCTGGTGTCCACTAGTCTTTCACTCCCAGGTTTCATTGCTTTCAGCTTCTGGTTCCAGTGGCTTCCTCTGTGTGTCCTCACTTAGCTTCTCCAGGGCTTTTCTCTCTAAGCACTCTTGGCTTTTCCTGTCCTTTATCCTCTCATAAAGAACTCCAATAAAAGGATTAAAACCCATCTTGCATGGGGTGGGTCACATCTCAAACTGGAATAAACTAACCAAAAGGTCCCACCCACAACAGGTCTGTGCCCACAGGAATGGATTAAAAGAACATGGCCTTTTCTAACGCACATAATAACTTCAAAGCAACACAGGATTTCATTAAGACTAAAAGCCTGTTTGCATCAAAGGGCTTCATCATGAAAGCAAAATATCAATCTAAAGAATGGAAGAAATATTTGTAAACCGCATATCAAATAAGGGTTTAATATCCAGAATATATAAAGAAATCAAGAACAAAAATGCAAAGCCAATTAATAAGTGAGCAAGAGTCTTGAATGATATTTCTCCAGTGAAAATGTAGAAATGGACAATAAGTAAATGAAAAGATGCCCAGCATCATTAGTCATTAGGCAAATGCAAATCAAATCCACAGGGAGATACTGTTTCACACCCACTAGAATGGCTACCTTAGAAAAGAAAAAGAGGAAATGGAAAATGACAAGTTTTGGAGAGAATGTGGAGAAACAGAACACTCATTTATTGCTGATGGAAAGTAAAAAAGTGCAGCAGCTGTAGAAGACTGTCAGCCAGAAGGACAGACACTTAAAAAGATGTCAACTCACTCCAATACAGGTTTCAGGTTGCTAACAAAAGTATAGTTCACACAGACTCTGAAGGAAAGCTCTTTTACTCACGTAAAGAAGAGATAGAGTTTCACTAGTGGGGGTGTCAGTGCCCCATAGTCAAAGAGTCTCATTCTGTGGCTAATGCAGGGAGATTTCTATGCACAGCATCTCTCACTTGTATTCTTGCACTGCCACAGCAAAGGAACCCTGATCCCTCCCTGTTAGGAATAGATACACCATGTGGGTCTGCGCTGGATGCTGTAAAACTGTCTCCAGTAAATGTTTACATATGCTCAGGACAATAGGGGAAGAAATGTACCTGAAGATCCTTATCTACTGGGGGGTTGTGTTTTATCCATCCAGGCTGACAGACCTGGTCCTGAGCATGGGATGTATTTGTGAGTCCCAGGGAAGGGTAAAATGCCACACCAGGACAGCCCACTACCACAAAGACAGTTTGGAATTTCCTCTAAAAGTTAAGTACAGATTTACTTTATGATGCGGCAATTTCACTTCTAGGTTTATACCCAAAACAATTGAAAATGAGGACTCAAACAGATATTTACACATTGAAATTAAGAGCAGCGTTACTCACAATTGGCAAAAGATGGGAGCAACCCAAGTGTTCATCAACAGATGAATGGAGAAACAAAATGTAGTATATACATGCAATGAAATATTACTAAGCCATAAAAAAGAATGGTATTCTGATACATGTGACATCATGGATACACCTTGAAGACACCATGTTGAGTGAAACAGCCAGAAAGAACAGGAAAAATATTATATGATTCTGCTGATATGATATAATTAGAATAAGCAAATTCATAGAGTCAGAAACCAGAATACAGTTTACCAGGATCCTGTGTGAGGCTAGGGAATGGGGAGTTATTACTCAATTGGCAAACAGTTTCTGTTTGGGGGGGATGAAAATTTTTTAATGGATGGCAGTGATAGTAGGACAACAATGTGAGTGTAATTAACACCACTGAATCGTATATTTGAATGTGGTTTATAGGAGAAATTTTAGGTCATATATTTTATTATTATTATTATTTTTCATGAGCAGGCACCGAGAATTGAACACATGTCTCCGGCATGGCAGGTGAGGACTCGGCCTGCTGAACCACCGTGGCCTGCCCAGGTCATATATTTTAAAAATATAAAATAGAAGATACATGTAAAAATATGAATTTTAAATCTTTTATTTTTAAAAAATGCACAAGACTGCACAACACAAATAGTGATCTCTAATGTAAACTATGGACTATTTTTAGTTCAATTACAATAATATTGCCTCATCAGTTATAACAAAGGTATCACAATGATGCAAAGTATTTAATAATAGAGAAAATTGCATGTGTGAGGAAGACATATGAGAACTCTTGTTTTCTACTTCTTAAATAAATAAAATGTAATGGTCAGTTATTGAATTTTAGGTTGAAAATTGTCATTAAACCATATACATTTTAGAACATTTATTGCGGTTGATGTGTGTTTTAAAACGTGTTAAAATCTAAGGATTGTTGAAGTGAGGGATGGTAGGGTAAGAGCACGTCTGGTGCATAGTGACATAAGGGATGGGATCTCAGAGCTTTTTATCAGATACACTAAATCTGAGAAAGTATAATTTCTGTTGGAGCACTGAGCAGTAGATCACATAATCTGTTGGAACAAGGATATAGAATGAAGAATCAGAAAAAGGCAGGAGTTAGAGATTGGTATGGTTGAAATCAGGTTCTCAGGGGCTGTAATTGTTTATGAAAAACTCTACAGTAGGACCATGGATATTTAAGCCTAAAATGAGGTAGGAAAAAAACCAAGACTTCCTGGGAAAGTATCCTTTATTGATACTGAATTGACAGGAATGATGGCTAGGGAAAGAATGGGGAAGTCAGGAAGACTGATGGATTGATGGAAAGAGGGCACAAAATGGTGACACAGTCATCTGTAAGACCTATAGAAAGGAGTAACCAGAAAGAATTGTGAGTAATTGCCATGTATTTCCAAGAAGTTGGGAATTTAAGGGTGCAATACAAAAGTAATATGAACTGGGAATGCAGAGAAAAGACTATTAAGCTTCCTCGTGGTCATAAGATAAGCAAAGCATGAGAAGAACAACAAAAAATAAACACCATTTGAGGGCCTACCTGTAAGCAATATTCTCAGAGAATAGTCAGATTTCACTCAGATCAAGAAATGCTCATATGGGAAAATTTTTATTTATAATATGGGACAATTTTTACCAAAGATAATTAAAAGTAATGATAAGTATAGCTTCAGCATTCCCTCTATGACAGGGAGTGTGCTGGTTTGAAAGGATGTATGTCCCCTAGAAAAGCCATGTTTTAATCTAAATCCCATTTCATGAAGGCAGAATAATCCTTATTCAATATTGCATGTTTGGAACTGTAATCAGATCATCTCCCTGGAGATGTGATTTTTTTTTTTTTTTTTTTTTTTTTTTTAAAGACAGAGAGAAGGAAGGAAGGATAGAAGGAAGGAAGAAAGGGAAACATCTTTAAACATTTTCTTGTTTTATTGTATTTTGTTTTTCCGTTTTTTGTTACATGGGCTGGGGCCGGGAATCGAACCGAGGTCCTCCGGCATAGCAGGCAAGCACTTTGCCCGCTGAGCCACCGCGGCCCGCCCCTGGAGATGTGATTTAATCAAGAGTGGTTGTTAAGCTAGATTAGGTGATGGCATGTCTCCACCCATTTGGGCAGATCTTGGTAAGTGTCTGGAGTCCTATAAAAGAGGAAACATTTTGGAGAATGAAAGTAATTCAGAGAGAGCAGAGCAGAGTGTCATAGCCACGAGAAGCAGAGTCCACCAGCCAGTGACCTTTGGAGATGAAGAAGGAAAATGTGTCCTGGGAAGCTTTATGAAACAGGAAGCCAGGAGAAGAAGCTAGCAGATGATACCATGCTCACCATGTGCCCTTCCAGATGAGAGAGGAACCCTGCCCATGTTCACCTTATGCCTTTTCACTTGAGAGAGAAACCATGAACTTCATCAGCCTTCTTGAACCAAGAAGTCTGGATGCCTTAGACTGGACATTTCTATGGACTTGTTTAATTGGGACATTTTCTTGGCCTTAGAACTGTAAACTAGCAACTTATTAAATTCCCCTTTTAAAAGCCATTCCGTTTCTGGTATTTTGCATTCTGGAAGCTAGCAAACTAGAACAGGGAGTGTTCTTAATATTTTTCTTTTTTTGATGTTGTTCTTTTAAATATTTGATATTTGTTCACAATTTTTCAGGCTCATTGTGAGCATTTTATCAAGTATGCTTATTCTCTCCCTCATCACAAGTGAGGAAACAGAGTTCTGGAGATGTTAAGTAACAGGCTTAAGGTTATAAGGCTTGTAAGTGGTGCAGCCCAGCCAGGACTGAATCCCAGTCAACGTGCAATGCCCAAAGAGTACGTTAGAATGATTTGGAGGATTGGGAAGAGATGGGAGATGGGGTGCAGAGTTAAGATTATTAGAGAGTGATTTCTTAAATTGGTTCTGGTAGACAGCATCTGGCAGGATCCCACTTTAAGAACAACAGTACATAGTTTGGAATATGATTTTTATGATTAATGGCAAAATTCGATTAATTCTATAGTGAATTTTAACTCTTCTTGAAGTCCATTATTAAAAGAACTATGTAACATGTCATAAATATTTTGAAAAATTAAATGTCCAAATTGGGTGAACCTCAATGGCATTTTAAAACTCTTCATTTTATTTCTATTTAAATCAACGTACAGTATATTACCATAAAATTACATTTTAAACTAGAACCACAAAAATTAATATACAATTACTTCTTTAATCCTTTCATATGGCATAGTGATTGTCTATATGTATGAATATTTTTCACACAGTGGCTCATCATAAAACTATCTATACTTGGAATCATCATCGTTGTGCCAGCACTGGGTAAATAAAGTGTATGACTTAAAATTGCACCAAGCACTTTTAAAGTATAATTTTATGAATAGTGGGACCCAAAAGATATATGGTTATCTACAAATTTAATTTACCTTAACCCAGTAAAATTTTATGGTCACATATAATGATGGCTGAAAAAAAAAACAAACATAAAAAAGCACCATATATGCCCTGAATGGTGTCATATGCTAGCATTTGCATAAGTGGTGAATACTAGCTACATTTATTTAAATGGCTTAGAAAAATTGTGTTGGTAACTATCATTAGGCCCATTAATAATGTGTCTGGTGTCAGTTTTAATAGAGTCCGTTTGCAATCAGTGACCCCCAAATTAAGGGAATTACCCTTCTTTCTAAGTAGGGTTTAAGTGTCTCCCTACCTTTAGAACAGAGCTCAACTGATACAGTATCTTTCAAAGTCATTTTTGAAATATGTCTTATTAGAAGCTCACATTCAATGACAGACATGGAATTGGAAAATGTAGCAACCTGCTTTCCAAAGGTTTTTAGGAACAGTCCTGGGCATGGCTCCTGGGAAGTCCTCTTGAACCAGCAGAGACCATGAGCCCTCCAGGAAAGGTCACCACTAGAGAAGATTATGGTAGGCTGCAATTAGGTGCAGACTGATCTTTCATTAAGCTTGGCTAAGGTTACAGTTCTTGGTCACAACTATTGTTCTACCCACAGCTTTGACCTAGGTCACTGGGATCCTCTCATTCTGTATTTGCATAAATTGATTGTACAGGTAATAATAGCTCCTTGTGTCTCCATCATATTTTAGAGCTTTTAGGAAACTTTTTACAATGTGTTCTACTTGATTCTTCTGACTAAACTCTAATGTAAACATAACAGGTATTTTTTTCTTTCTTTCTTTTTTTGTTTTACAGATGAGGACATTGATTCTCAATGCAGTTAAGTAATCTATTTGTACAGAATATACGGTTAACTAGGGGATGGAGCTAGAATGCAAATGCGCTGTTCCTGAAAGCCAGTCCCCTTATTATCTCTACTACTGTTCAATGCAATGCAATTGCTGGTAACAAACATGTTTGACTGGCTCATAATATTGGGCGTTTTAGAAAAGTTTAGCTTTCAGGGCTTGTATCCAAACATGGAGTTTGCATTATGAGTTAAGTTTTTTACTGGATTAAATAATTCTACAGTTGTAGAGCTATATTCCTTTTTTGGGTGGGTGGGGAGGAAGGGCTTGTTCCGGGAATCAAACCCGTGTCTCCAGCATGGAAGGCGTGCATTTTACCACTGAACCACCTGTGCGCCCAAGCTATATTCCTTTTGAGGGTCACAGGATATTTATTTATTCTGTGTTATAGGTCCATTAATAAGAAGCTAAAGAAAGGGGTATTAAAAATTGTGAAGTACTATAATGGTAATACATAATAAATAAATAGAGAATATGAATTTATATATACACACAAAATATTTGTTTATGAAAACTGGTATTGTTTTTATCTTTTCTTCCAGTTCCCATTTGACTGCCTTACTTTTGAAGGTTTCAGAATAATTGTGAGGCTTTCTTCGCCCTTGAAGGATACAGTTGGCAGCACTTGCTGGAACACCTGCTTAGAGCACATCCAGATTCTAAGAGCCACTCTTTAGGGAAGTGATTTCAGGCTATGCTTCTCAGTGGGAGGTTTCCTGCTGAGAACTCTTTGGAAAATCTCTGATGTTCCAATTGCAGGGCATTTGTTTCTGGATGATGTTGTTGTTATTGTTCTCTGTTTTAGTAACATCTTCTTCCACTAGTGCTTCAGTTTGCTAATGCTGCCAGAATGCAATATATCAGAACTGGATTGGTTTTAACAAAGGGGATTTATTAGATTACAAATTTACAGTTTTAAGGCAGTCCAAATTAAGGCATCCAGAATAAGATGCTTTAACTTTGAGGAAAAGCCACCAGAATCTGAAACATCTCTGTCAGAGGGGAAGGCACGTGGCTGGTGTCTGCTGGCTCATTGCTTTCAGCTTCTGATTCTTTCTCTGTAAGCCTCTGTGGGTCCTCACTTAGCTTCTCCAGGGGAAACCTCGGAATTCATCTCTTAGCTTAGCATCTTCAAACATCTGTGTCTGTACTGGCTCTGAACTCTCTCTCTACATGGACTCTTTTAAGGACTTCAGTAAACTATTTAAAGACCCACCTTGAATGGGTGGGGGCCATATCTCCATGGAAATAATCTAAACAAAAAGTCCCACTTACATTTGGGTGGGTCAATGGAAACAATCTATTTAACAGTTTCACCCATTATAAGCCTGCACCCACATGATTGAGTTAAAAGAACATGGCTTTTAGGTGTACATAACAGTTTCAAACCAGCAAAACTAGTGTCTAATAAAGTCAAACAAGGATTCATGTGAGTTGGCCATATCTTCAACTCAGACCAACTGAGGAAGCTTCACATCATTTCCAAGACTGAAATGTAGGGAGGAAAAGACAAAGGATATATGGGCATTTTTAATGCTATTTTACTTTTTTTTTAAGGAGAAAAAAAAATTGAGAGAAAATTTAAATAATACCCAAAAGTTACTTTGTACTTCACATTTTTTTTCTGAAAACATTGCCACTTCCTATTTATGCCTCGGTTTAGCTTCTGGTTCTTCTCCTTTGCTGAGTTCTCACTGAACTTCATTTGAACAAGTACCCCACAACCTTTACATGCCACACTTCTGTTGCTCTTCTATACGGAATATTAGTGTGACTGTCCTTAGACTGTGGATTGATTTTCTAGGATAGGACTGTCATAGTAATTACCACATTAAGTAGCAGAATACAACAGAAATTTATTCAGTCACAGTTCTGGAAACTAAAAGAGTCCAAAATCAAGGTGTCAGCAGAACTGTACCCTCTGAGGTCTCCTTGGAAGAGTCTGTTCCATGCCTTTCTCCTGGCTTCTAGTGGTAGTTGGAAATCCTTGGTATTCCTTGGCTTGTGGCAGCTTAAATCCAATCACTGTCTCTGTCTTTATGTGGTCTTCTTCTCCCTGCACCTTCTCTGTCTCTTCTCCTTTTTTTATTAGGGCACCAGTCATATTGGATTGCAGATGGGCCCTACTCTAGTATAACCTCATCTCAATTTAGCTAATTCCATCTGCAACAGCCTTATTTCCAAACAAGGTCAAATTTTGAGGTCCTGGGAGTGAAGCCTTCAAATATATCTTGGAAGGACTTAATCCAACTCCTAACAGGCACCAATTAACAAAAACTATCTTCCCCTTTGTTTCAAATCCCTTTGTGATAAGACTCTGAAAGACACTTTCTTGTGATAACGCTGATCATGCTGATGATGATAATAATTCTGAAGCTTAAATAATATAAGGGAGGCACTCTACTGAATGCTTAAAACATTATCACATTTAATTTAATTTTTAAGAAAATTCCATGAAATAAATGCTATCATGCTCTTATTGTAGATGAGGAAATGGAAGGTTGCAGACTCAATTATCCAGTCAATAAGCAACCAAAAGTCTTTCAAAGGCAAATCTCTCCAGAGCTAAAACTGTGCTTTCCATATCTACATTATTTAAGCTCTGAAATCCTCCTCCAGTGAGGCAAAGTTGTTTAATATTCACTGTATCAGTCAGGACAAGTGAGGTACCAGGTCCACTAATACCCAGTAGACATCTCTGGGAGCTCTGTCATTCAGCCATCAGTTCTTCTTCATCCCCATTTGTATGAAGATATTGAGCAATGTACATTTGAGTTGTCTTCAGTTCTAAGACAGTGGTATCCTCAATTTTCCCAGAGGCTGTTTACAGCTATGGCTCTGGAGTGGATTTCCTTGGTCATTCTCCTGCATCTGGTCTCCTCAGATTATCTCTGCCATATGTGGTTGCTTATCTGGGTGATCTCAGGACAGTATCTTTCAACTGACCCCTCCGTATAGGAATGCCCTGGATTTGTGCTTCTCAGGGATTTGTTTTGCTTGAAGTGTTCCCATCACCTTGTTATTAAGGTTAGTTATATTCTTCGTTAGAACTTCTCAGCCTCCATTTTGGCCTATCTCTCCTTTTGGCAAAATAGGCTGTAGATTTTCTACCTTATATGCAAACCCCATGATTTCATAACCTTTGTAGCACCTGATGCAGAGTCTGTGATTAATCAATATTTGTTGAATAACTGATAAGAAAAAATTGACTGATTTATCTGATATCCAGGAATGCTCTAATCTTCTGTCCTACAAGTGGCCAGCCCTACTCCTTGCCCAACTTTTCTTTTGAAGAGTTATTTTTCAGATTCTTCCTAAGGGAACTTTTTTGTTCAAAATATTGCCATTAGCCTCTCAACATTGCAAAAAAATACATGTAACATACAGGTAATAGACAAAACAATTTCTGCAAGGGAGAAATGATAAATAACATAATAGATGAAGCTTGCTGATACTTCAAGCTAAATTACATTGGTAGACACAGAGCAACCAGACTATAGAAACCCTTTCTATAGCTTTATGAGAAGGAGAAAACAGTTTACCCAATAGTATCTTAGAAGTCAATAAAGTCAGGTCCACTAGCTATAAACTCCTGGGGCAGAGGGTATATCTTCTTTTTCTACTGACAATACTTTACCTTGTGATGTGGATTGAACTGTGTTCCCTGGTTTGGATATGTTCTCAGTCTTGGTCTGCATTCTGATATGGACCCATTGGAAATAAAATCTCTTCAAGATGTTACTTCAATTAAGTAGTGACCCAATAAAATCAGGTTGGACTTCAATGCAGATTACTGGAGTCCTTTATGAGCAGACTGAAAGCCAGACAGAGAGAAAAGCCACTGGGACCAAACAGAAGGCAGAAATCAAAGGAACCTAGAGGAGAAGGGAAGCACTGCTATGGGTATTGCAATCTGATAAAAAAAACCAAGGACCAAGGAACCCCAGTAGCTGGTCTCAAACACCACATCTTCTAAGAGAAAGTATTGCCCAACTGGCCCCTCAATTTTGACTTCTCCTAGCCTAGAAACGGTGAGCCTATAAATTCCCATTTGTTCAAGCCAACACTCTGTATGGTATTAGTTTCAGCAGCCTGGAAATGAAAACAGCCTACATCACAAAGGATGATAGATATACTATGAGGTATCATGAAAAAAAAAATGCAGGATAGAGGGGTTGAGAAGAATTCTACATGTACTTCTGAAATTCTTCCTCATACACAGCCTAGGGGAGGAGGAGGGTACTTTCCATGCAGACAGCCCCCACCCCCAGCCTCATCTCTTCTTCTTTTGTTCAATCAAAGAATGAGGCACATTAATTCTGGGTAAGTCAGTGGCTATATGGCTGATTCTATCCTGTTTACTATAAAACTGAAACTATAAGATGGAAAATATACGTGAATATATAATTGCAAAAAAGAATCATTTCAAAAATTAAAATGTATAAATAATTATTTAATACATTCTGATTTATATAATGTAACTTCTTTAGTTTTCTCTTTTCTAATAACCACAAATATTTTAGGAAACCCAAACACTCAAATGCCAAAATTTTCCAAATGTAGCTGCTCACCCATATCTGGGTACATGAAGATACTATGGTACAAAAAATACAACTCTCTTGTACTTATTAGAAAATGAAAAATGAAATTATGTGATATCCAGGATATGAGAGATTCCCAGAGAGATGTCCCTGCCCTTAATGAGAAATCACAGAGAAGGCTGCCATTGCTTGCTTGGATGCCTAGGCTTATCAGCAGGTCTCAGAGTTTAGGCCTCTGTGATATTGAGTGAAGATTATAAGCCAGATGGGCCACAAATTCTGTCAAGCCTTCTTGGCAGCTGCTCTCATTACCCAAGCCAGCCAGCCTTTTCCAAAAATAAGAATGTGAAGCAAATTGGGCTTATAGACCCTTGTAATGCAATTGCACGCAGAGATAGGGGCCTGAGCGGGCAGGCAGAAATATTATTGATGGCTGGTGAAAACAGGGAATAAGATGTTATTAAGGCAACTCAGAGATAGATATCGATAGCTAATATAAAGCCTTTATTGGTTTACAGGCTCTAGGAAAAAGGGTTCACAGATTCGACCCTTTACTTTGCTTTTAATTTCACTGGAGGTGCAAAGTTTATGAATAAAACATATCTTCACTCATGATTCTGATATTAGTCACTACTTTCTCTTGTTCATGAGAAGCAAGCAACTTGCACTAATGACGTGAACCTTAAAGGCTTTTACTGAAGAAGAAAATCCTGCGTGTGTCGGCATATGTGTATCAGCATGAGAGGAGACCATTTTCTAGAAACACTGAAATTCAGAAAAATAAATAAATAAATAAATAAATCTCATTTAAAAGAAATTATCCACATTGAAACTTCAAGGTATAACATAATATGCAAAACAGCTTTTGACTTGTATGACACAATAACTCCATTTGGGAGGTATGGGGGAGATGATCAAGGATCCCTGTGAATCATACGTCTAATACTTAAGGAAATATGGTTCTGAAGTGATATTAACTTGAGAGGAGAGGATCAATTGGAAGAATTAATTATTAGTTCCCTCAATCTTTACATATTACAAGTGGGGCTGTTTCTTGGTTCTCCTCTGCCAGGCATCACCACAAAGGCAATAGAATTGCTCAGTTTCTTCCATCCTGGTAGAAAATAATAGCTAAAATGCACACAAAATTGACTAAACTAATCAAGCAGCCATTTGAGGGGCTATTATGCAATCACTACACTTTCTTCCAAAGAATTTATAAAATCAAGGGTGATGTAACCCAGTTTGTATTATAATTAGTTCAAAAATAGATTCACACACACCCCCCTCCACATCCCCTCTCCTTCAACATGCAAGGAATGTAGAAAGCAATAGGAAGCCATGCTTTGTTGATGTCTGTAACCAATGTACCTCATCAGACTGGACTCCACGTCAACGTGAAAGGCTATTTTTACCTGCTACATGCATCTGGCTGGATCACGAGTAGATTTTTCAATTAGAAAGCCACTGGCACATTTTACAGACTGGCAAGCAAATGTTGGGACCACATTAGAATGGTGCTGCTTCAACTTAAAATCCTTGCCATGTGTATGCTTACGAGCAGTTGCTTAATATACCTTATGCCAATTCCAAGTGTATCTACACCATGTCAAATTATTTGAAGTGAAATTTAGGGAATTATTGGGGTAAAATAGAAACTCAATTAGCTGGTCTGATAGACCTGAAACCTGTTTATATAACAGATTATTTTTAGTTATATTTTTAATTTTTCATCTAAATTACTGTGCTCATAAAGGCAGATACGATATCTTACTGGCCCACTGTTCATCAATAACCCTGAGGTTATAGAGGTTATTGAATGCAAATTCCTGGAGCATGTAGAAATCTTGGGTTCTTTGATGTATAACAATAGTCATTAAAATTGTCAGAAAATATTCAAATGCAACTTTATGTCAAACTTACATCAATAGTTCTTTCCCTTATGTCCATATAACTGAGATGCAAATAATTATGAGAAACGATTACCCAGTGTTGTTTATAATTATTTTGGGTATTTGAGTCTTGAATCTCCTGATAAGTTGTAAACTCCTTGAAGAGATGAGTCACGACTTTTTAGTTTTTAAATGCTTTCATTTTCTTTGCTATCATGAAATGCCTTGTGCTATTCCATGTACTTAATATATACAGGATATGTATTAGGATGATTGCTCATTTTTATCTGTGTTTTCTTAATTGAAATCCCTATATGAAAAATATTTCAGACATTGATTTTAAACCCATTGAGTGGTATTGGAGGGGCCTTGTAGTTATTCCTCTCTCATATGTCTGCTGGCTCTCTTTACCCACACTCAGCCTTTTGTAAAACATATTTGCAAAATCCTTCATAACTCATTATGAACCCTATATAAAGGATATGGTTAGAGTAGGAGGAAGGGAGAGCATCAGGTTTAAAAAAAAGAAGATTTCATATACTATGATGGGGTAGTTAAAACATTTTTACTTTGCGATAGAGACCTAGGAATGGTGTAGAATTATAATCAAACTTGTCATGTCAAAGCATACAAGCCAGCAGAGATGTCCCCTTTGTTCTGCAGTTACTTTATTTCCACTCCTACTGGCTCCAGAGTCACTGAAGTGATGCCTCCTGGCTCCGTGGCCTCATTTCTGCATCATGTAGTGTCTATGTCCAGGAGGCCACTCGGGGGCATAGGATTCTTCCCGTGCTTTTCTGCTCTGTGCTGTCAGGTCTCCTTAGCATCAATCCTCAAGTTGCTTGTGAATTGGCAACTGGCATACAAGAGTGAGTGCACAAAGGTTCTCAGCAAACAGATTATTCAAGTACTGAGCATGAGAGAGGAAGCAAGAAATATCCTTTTGCTCCCCCTGTCCTTGCTGGTATTGCAGAATTCTTTAATCATTTTGAAGCCTAATCAGATCTCCTAGAACATTATCATGCCATTCTTGCATTTTTCATTTTTTTCCCTAGGGGCAAATATTGGCCAAAGCCTTATTGAGCCAGAAAAGGCTCTAACTCCTCCTGGTCAGATACTAAACATCAGAAACTAGTCTGGGTATTTTATAAGCTGCAATTGCTTAATAAATATAAACTGAATTTCTTAAACCATACATCTAAACATTTATTCTCAAACTGAATATTAAAGTTTTCTCACTAATTCTTGGTCTCCATTATTCTCGCTCAGAAAAACTGTGATTGAATTTGAATAAAGTATGAGAGCCATGAGATTCTCTTAACCTATTATTATTCTTTCTAAATGACAAAATCCTTTACAACTTTTACTTAAATGGAATTTATTTTTTAAAAATAAGGTTGTTATTTGGCCTCCCTAAAAATACCTCAATGGTGAAAATTACAGTCTGTAAGTAAAGAAATAAAGGGTATGAAAGAAATAGACATTCTAAGTTACAGTGGACACACAGTAATATACAAAAGGCAAATATACACTCTAATATTTTCTCATTAGCCATTGCAAAATGAATAAGATCAAGTGAATGCCTCTCAGCTCTTAGACAGCAATGAAGGAACGAGAACTTGGGTTTTCCTATGAATTTTGTTCCAGAGACAAGTTTCTGGTTGTTTAAAAAAAATTACCTAAATTCATAGTTTTATTATGGCAGATTAAGAATATGTCTGCCTCCTTTTACCCTCACATCAAATGAGAACCACAGGAAAAATGAGAACCTATCTTTGTGATGAATCTGGGAATGATCAGCAAATACAAGCCACCGGGTAGTAGAAATGGCTTCCATTAGCTTAGCGACGCCTGGGGTGGGGGAGATGCTGCAAGAGGACACCTGTGATGGTGGAGGTCACTGAAAAACAGCATTTTCTCCAGAAACAGCACAATGGTGAGTTTGAAATAAAAAGGGTTTGGAATATACAGACTGACACCTGAAACCTCTTGGGGCCCACCTTGGCACTGTGAAACAGCTGAGGGAAAGAGACACAGTGTACAGATGCAATACCTTAGAAAGCTGTGTTGGGTAGTTGCAGCAGGCTGGAAAGGAGACCAGGTTTTGTAAGTACCCTCAAAGCTGCTGTACTTGTTTAGGTGAGGAAAAGTAAAGGTGAACAGTTCTGTCTCTGTCTCTGTCTCCCGTTTCCTCCATCTCTCCATCCCTGTCAATCTCTGTAGGTTTCAGTCTCCTTCCAATCTTGTTATATGCACAGGGACATCTCTTCCCGACCCATGGGTCCATCTGTTCCCTCTGCAGATGTTTGTCCCAGGAAAGATGGCCCTTAGGCCATGATGAGAATTATTCACATATTCTTTGTGAATATAAATCAAAACAGGAATTCAACTCCCCACAGCCACATTCAAAGTTAGAAGACAGTGGACTACAATGTACAATGTTAATATTTTATTTTCGGCCAAACTATCTTATAGTTTTGCAGTCAGCAGATAAATGTTTTCATTCTATATAGAGCTAAGACAATAAAGACTCATTTTAAAAACTGCTAGAAAAAATAATGCGCAGCCAACCAAGAAGTGAATGCAGAAACTAGTAAAAGAATGGGAGCTCAGTGCAGAGCTATTTACAAATAGCACAAAGGCTAAAACAACTGAAGTCAAAGAGCACCTGACTCAGGTTCCCTTGCTTCCAAGGCAGGAGTGTGTGTGCCTGTGTGTATTGGGGTGGGGGCAGGGAGACCTAGAGCTGCATTTACATGCTCATTTAAAAACTGCCCAACAAAAGGTATTCCAACTAAAATGGTTTAGGACTATGGTCTCTATTTCAGCTTCTCTCCTGATGTCTTCCTGTGGGAAGAGCCATAGGCATTTTTGAGAACCAGCTAGTGGCAAGTTGCCTTGGGAATATTTTTTAGATGGAGTTTAATGGGATCTGTAGTCCTGTGATTTATAGTCATTTTCAAAGTAGCAAATTCTGTTTCCTACCACCCACTCTACCACTCAGTCAGGGTCAAGTTAAGATGGGGTAAGGCCAAAGGCCAAATCACAATATAAATGTGCCTTATGGTGTCCCACACCTGAAGTGGCTGAGTAACAAAGCAGAGCACGGTTTGAAACCAATGGGGCCAGAAGCTGATCCATGGAAAATCATCAAATATTTCCTCAACACCTGGACAAAAGGCATGTTTTCTCACATCAGGAATATATTTAATAATGCAACATGTATAATTATAAAGATGCTGACTTTATTTTGAACATGTTTTGATGGGAAGTACATGAAACAGAAATCCTCAGCTTGCACAGCATTCGTTGGTAGTGATACCACAATCAGTGCTTCTATCTGTATGGGAAATAACCCCTAGGATTGTGTGTTAGTGTACATAGTGACATATCTTGTCCTGATGTCACAGGGCTCCAGGTAAACTGATGGAAAATGGTCACTGATGTGGCAATCAAAACATAAAGGACCCCCTGGTTAATGATTGTTATTATTTAGAAGACTTTTATCATGGAGCAAGAAAATTTAAAATACTCTGAAATCCTGTAGCTCATAATGAAAAAGAGACTAACAGAGGCTATCTAAATTTGCTAGGTATCCTATAAATTTACATAACATTACCAATAACAAGCTACGAAGCTACAAGAAACTTTTATAGACAATTTTTAAAGAAATCACAATGACCACACTAGAAAACAGAATGGATTGTCTTTTTGTTCCATTTATAGAAAATACTACAAAATCATCGATATATGAGAAGGTAACCAAGAAGTGTGCTATGCAGCCAAAAAAATAGAACAAAAGTATTACAATGTTTCTGAACACTTATTAATAAAAATATGTAATATCCCTAGATTTTGAGATTTGTATTTATTTGCTTTTTAACATCCGCATTTTGTTGCAATTTCTTTTCTAGTCAAAAGGAATAACTGTTTTTTGTACCTACTTTATCAACCAACTTTACATTATTTTAATTAAAGAGTGCCCAATTGTATATACTCTAGGCCCCACAAAACCTGCATCTGCCTTGTGTTAGAGAAAACAAAATAATGCATAACACAAATCATGACAATTTAGAATATTGAAGTATAACTATCAAAAGAAGGGGAAGGTATGTGATGGTCAAAACCTCAAATAATAAATAGGCTCAAGTAATAGTAGGATAAGTGTATTACTCAAAGTTATAAACGCAACCACTAAAACTACCGAGAAAATTATATAACTGAAGTATGAGAAGAGGGAAGAGAATAAAAAGAGCCCTAAAGATGGAAAAAAATACATTTATTTCCATTTTATGATGTGGGGTGGCAATAGCTATTGATAAAGATAAACAAAGTAACAATTATATAGTGGTATAAAAATATTTTCTAAGGACATACTTAAAAAATGAAAAATTATTTTTGCATACGTTTTTTATGTTCTATAATGTATGCCAATCCTAGTTTTGGAGGGTGGAAGGGAGAATTTAGAAATAAGTGGAAATTTAGTTATTGCTTGCCATTCATATTGGGGTACTAATAAACACTGAAGAAGAGAAAAATCAAAGCTGCAAGTGAAAAGAGAACATTTTGAAACGTACAAATACCAAAACAAAGGAAAACACATGCTATAGTGACATTTATGTACTAAGAAATACTGAAAACTGAAAATGTAGCAAAAAATTCAATTTTAACTTAAAATTCCATGGAATTCCTTCAGAAGACATGAATTCAGCTTATTGGAGCCCTACTTTTTGGCCTAATGGTTAAAATCTAAGTTTCCACAAATGATGCAAGGTGAGAGCTTTCCAAATTTATATAATGGATTTGGTAAAATAATCCCTGGATTGCACAACAGTTTGCAAGCCATTTGATAAACTTAAAGTTTGGGGGTGGGGGAAGTTTACATTGTGTCTATATTACGTGTGGATGTATGTATTTGTCTTTCAAAAATGAATCCTTTTTTGAAAGAAACACTTTCCTTAGCCAGCCTTCTCAGGGTACTAAAAATTGCATTCTGTTTACAGTTAAGACTTACACAGGTAAATTGAACTATTTTGAAATCTATCTATTGAGTAAAGCAGAATGAACTTTTACCCTGTTTATGGTATTGGTTCTTGGGCAGATTTCATTGCCATTTGGAACTAGTGTTATCCAGAATTAACAGACCACTATCAACGCCTGGGCAGAAGTGTGACTAGTTTTGGATATGGAGACAAGTGGAAGGATGGATAGATGATTTTCCCCCACCTGTGCCTTGAAGATCAGTCACTGCTGCACCATGACATACCCAGATGGTGACTAGCCTATCATACTCACTTTGAAAAATTCACATCAAAGTCAATGCAAACAGACAGAAAAATTCACCTTCAAAACTCTTGAACTAAATCACAATCTGCAGGGCGATGTGTGGGGGCAGTCGTCTATTTATTTCCAATTACCTGAGAATAGCAAGAAAAATTTGTTTCCAATATTCTTGCACCCCAGCTGGTCTGCAGCTTTCTGGGACGTGACATTGAGGGTCATTAATGCCAGAAGCACTTGTTTTCCAGGAGAACTGACTAAATGTTTCACTGTGCTGGCTGCTTTTGGCTCAGCTGCTACTTGCTCTGGTTGTACTTCAATTTCTCTTTTCATTTTAGATCTCAGTCTCCCCTTTTCCCATTATACTGAGTAATATATGATTCTGAATGATGTGTGTAATGGGAAACTGATGTTATGTGTGTACTTTATTGACACAGCTGCCAAAAAACAGCTTAGCCTACATCTCTAAGTAGTGTAATTTATTGTTCACTATCCCCTGCTCACCCACATATAATGGTAATTGAGAAAGAGTGAAAAATTGTACTTTCAACTCTTTCTCCCAAACACTTAAAAACACCCCAACCCCTCCAATCATTAAACTTGAAGTAGTCAGTTTCTTCTCCTAGGACTTAAGGTTCCAAGTTGTACATCCTATGGTGACAGAACTGTCCATTGGTCTTGAGGGCCCCTAATCACTCAATAGGAGGGCAAGCTGGGGCTCAGTTATCATTATCACAGTATCCAAGAGCCAGAGGCTACCCAATGAAGACATCCTCATCCCCTTTACTAAGGAAGTAAAGTGACACATTGCTAGACAGAAACTCTCAAGCATCTCAAATTGGCCTATGGCAACGACGGGATGTGGAGATAAGACATTCTTTAAGTCATATATTAGAGCAAGTTGACATTTTGTGCTTCTACTTTGCAGCTCTAAATTATGGTTGATGTACGTTAGCTGGTTGATGTCCATCCATAGATTCCTGATCCAGGCCAAAATTAATTCTGTTTACCAATTAATTATGTTTTATGTAATATATGTGATTAGATATGTTTGAGAATGTCAACTAAAAAGTGGTATAAAATAAGCACTTCACTGCAACAATGAAGCTTAGAAATCAAAAGCGTAAGTTCAAGCATTGTTTAACATTGTGCCCAAAGTCAAAATATTGTGTGTGTGTGAGTGCTCAGGGAGAGGTTCAAGAGATTTCAATGTGCACAAGAACCATGAATAAAAGAAAACCATATTCATGTAGACTGAAATATAAAGCAACAACTCTCCTAGCTACTAATACAGATCATATCTACTTGATCTAAGAATATGTATGTGCATGTGTAATTTAATTTAATTGCAATCACATCTACCCAAGAATAGTATGGACTCATATTTTGGAGAGGAATAACAACAGACTATTCTTTGCAAAAAGAAATCTCATCTGAAAATATCCTATTTGGAAATGAGACAATCAAAGTGAAAAGATGATACAAATCATAACAATTTTTATTTAAATTATATTTGTCTTTATTGTGATTATTAATGCACACTAAAATGATCACTTTCCAATGGAACAGGAAACTACTTCTTTAAGCACACTGTCTATATTAGCTAGGGACTTAGAGAAACAGAATCAGCAGGAGATATCCACAGATATAAAATTTATAAAAGTGTGTCACATAACTGTGGGAATGTAGAGTACAGGATCTATAGGGCAGGCCATAAGCTGGTAACTCTGATGAAGGGCCTCAAAGAACTCCCAGGAGAGGCTGGCTGGGTAACCATGGGAACGTAAGGGTCCAAGGTCTGTAAGGCAGGCCACAAGCTGATAACTCTGATGAAGGTCCTCAACGAACTCTCAGGAGTGGACGGCTGGACAACAATGGGAATGGAAGAGTCCAAAATCCATAGGGCAGGCTGTGAAGCTGGTGACTCTGATGAGGAGCCTGGATGAACCCCATAGGAGAGGCTCGCCGGCTGAAGCAGGAAGAGTGACTATCTCTTCTGAATCCTCCTTAAAACCCTCCGGTAATTAAACTGAGCATCACTCATTGCAGAAGACACTCCCCTTAGCTGATTACAAATACAATCAGCTGTGGATGTAGTCAACATAATCCTGATTTAAGTCCATGAAATGTCCTCATAGCAACAGACAGGCCAGTGCTTGCCAGACCAGACCATTGGGCACCACCACCTGGCCAAGATGACACATGAACCTGACCATGACACTGTCTAAGACACAGACTATTTTATGTGGGAGTGTTATATTTTATAATAGGGATACACTGCTTCTCTTCAGCACCTCATATATTTCACTGCAGAAATTAAACTTTTCTGGTACAATGTGATCTTTACGAAACTATCTTGGCTCTTTTCCAATAATTTTTGTCTTAGGCAAATATAGATAAATTATTTTTTATTGTTTTTGTACCTTCTTAGTTATGGGAAATACTTGGAACCATCAAAGCACAATCAGGATAGTACTTTCTCTGATTCTCTACAACACAGGTGTATTAGATTATTTGGAATGAAGAATGTTTTTTCCCAATATATAATCAAACACTGATTCCTTTATATTGACTCATTTGTTCAATGAATATATGTTATGTATTATTACTCTGTGCCAGGCACTCTGACAGACCCTGATAATTTAGCAATGAATAAATATGAAGTCTGTTTTCTTAATATTTTAGGCCCCATGGAGAAACAAATAAATATCTAAATAAATATTTAAACTCTAATTGTTACAGCTGCTACTAGAGAGCAGTAAAGGATAGGGTAAGATAAGACAAATTGGATGCTAAGTAAGGATAGAAAAGAGAGAAGGGGTTGATCAAAAAAGGGTCATTTGAGAAAGATAAATTTATGAATAAGGAGTTAGTCAAGTCAGAAAGGTAAAAATAACAAGTGTGAAAAGCCTAAGGCAGGCAAGAGCTTGGATTGTTCAACATTAGGCTGGAAAGGTAGGGAGAGGTTAATTTAATGACATGAAATCCAAGGGGATTAAATATAGGAAATTTGCATTAGATATTGCTAGAAATAGAAGTTGGTGATAGTGGGGAGGTTGTGTTATCTGACAGCTGTGTAGGAATGTGTTGTAGGAGGTGAGATAAGAGCTGATGGGGGCATTTCCACTAATAAAATAACACAATATTTATGCAGACAAAAATGCCAATTTAACCCCCGCTTTTCTGGTGGAAAGATGGAGAAGGATCAGCTGAGATCAGATAGACTCTGGCACAAGAACATACAGTTTTGATTATAAATTGAATCTGAGGAGCAATGGAGAAACAAATTTTGACACAATGTACTAGGATTCTGGCATGACTAGTGAGTAGCTTGAGAATCAAAGTGAAATACACCAGTACTGGGGTCACTAGAAAAACATTAACTGTGGAGTGAGCGTAAAAGCTCACTTTTGTGCCTCCATTTAGTTTGAGATGCCTCTGAGCTGTATTTAGGTCTAGAGATATGCATCTGAGAAGCTCTGGCACCTAAATGGAAGATGGATGTAAACGGTATTTATTCAGTAGTGCAGCGTGCTCTTACAACAGCAAGACCATGAGACTGAGCCTTGAGGAGTGCTGATATTCCAGGTCAGGCACCAAAGGAGGAGGCAAAGGAAACAGAAAAAGTTTATCCTGGAGGGTAGGAAACAGCGCTGGGGGATATAGCCTTAAGGAAGTTTGGGGGGCGGTGGGGGTAGGGAGTACTAAAAAGAAAAGGGAAAGGCAAATAGTAAACAGTACGGAATGATACTGAGAGGTTTAGCAACAATATCATCTGAGTCTTTAAAAAGAGCATTTTTTAAGAGTGTTGAAGGGGGATGACAAACCAGAGTGCTGACGGGTAAAAAGACATAAAAGCAGAGTCAGGGCATGAAGTTAACTTTTGCTTGAAGCTTATAGAAAAGAGGAATAGATAGTATAGTAGCTGGAGGATGACTTGAGGCCATACAGGGATTTTTTTTTAACTGGGATAAATTTGGGTTTGTTTAATGGCTGTAGGAGAGGATCAAGTTAACCACCCTTTCCTCTGGTGAGTTTATTTTTATGTTTCAACTTATCAGAAGAGTCCAATATAATTTATCACTTATTTGAATAATATCCACTTTTCATGATCAAACTTTTTTTCAACTTCTCCAAAAAGATTTTCTGCTCTCTTCAATCACAGCGATTTCTCCCTCTACTGAACAGTCCACAAAAATATTGCTTCTGACAGCCATTATATATTACATATAGACCCTTATTCCCCATTGTATTTTTGTTTCTTTGGGTAGTTATCTCCCTCCAGATTTAGAATCCTGGATATTTAATATGCTGTGATATATATATTAATATAATAGTGTATAATATTATTATATACAATATGATATGTATAATATAACAATAAAATAATTGGCTAATATTTATTATGTGCATTTGTAAAAGATGGAGACAATACCAAACATTATGGATATACACTCAGTCTATAATTGACCTATATGATTATCCTTGTTTTATAGATAATGAATTGGGGTTTAAAGACATTACATAACTTGGCCAAGGACAAAGGGTTAGCGAGGACCAATTGTTCAGAGTTTCTCACTCCATTTGGACTTGCCCCAGGCTCTAGTATTTTGCATCTAGGAATTTTGATGATGTGACCATTGTTGCCATCAGCTCTACCTTTTTCCCTTGCATTGGTTCAGCCATTTAAACGTAACTATAAGTTCAATAAAGGAAGGGGCCACCTAATAAGGACATGTTGTATTCTGATACAACAGTGACAATAAATATTGGTTAAATACATATTGATTAATATCCTGGAATTAGGTTTATTTTATGTTTATAATTTTCTCATCAATGGAATTGTAAAATGAATAGACAGAATGCTCTCTATTCTCTGATAAATTTGACCTTTCACCAACATCGCACACTGTTCAGATCACCTCCCATGATTCTTTATGATCAGAGTATTTTAATGCTAGAATTCTAAATCACTTCATATTTGCATATTGAGTTTGCTAATGTTCAATTTTAGGCAAAAAGGCTGTTTTTTTGTTTTTGTTTTTGTTTTTTGTAAAAATCAATTTCTTTAGGTAAGATTATTATTCAGATTGCCAGACCACCCCTCATTTAATCTAACATTTATTGAAGATCTACTATGTCTGGGAACTTTGCAAGGTATGGTACAGAAGAAAAAATGCTCATAAGAAACCCAAAATTTAGGAGACGTGTGTAAATGTATAATGAAGCATAAAAGGAGGTAGGAGATATTGCTAGTACCTAACTACATGACTCAATTATACTTGGTTAACCCTCCATGCTCTATTTAACCATGTACTTCATTGAGCCATTTATGTTGATCCCAAACTCCTTTCAAGTGATGTCCCTAGGAAAGTGCATTCTATACAGTTCTGAGTAATAAGGATGAATCTGCTTAATGTCTCCCTTGAAAATGTTCTTTCTGCATAAGCAAAGATGTTCATTTCTTCTTCTAGATCTATTCATGTTTGGATGTGATGACTGAACTTACTATGTCAATAATCTGGTAACATAATAAAGATGGAAAGATTAAAACAATCAGGCCTCTTGGTGTCATCATTGACCTGCTAAATTAACTAACCCTGGGACTCCCCATCTTTAAGCTACTTATTATGAGAAAAAAAAAACAACATTTCCTTTTGATTAAGCCATTCTGAGTTAGGTAATTTTTTTTTTTTTGGTTATGTATGCCCATAAACATATGTACTGTAAATCTGGTAAACCCTACGATGAATTCATAAGGTATAAGTACGGTACAGAGGAAAATAATGGTAGGAAGAAGTTGAGATTTTTTTATCTTAGAAGCGTTGCATTTTAAATCACTGTGGGATATACAGATGGAGATATTTAGCAGTTAATCTGTTATTTAATTTAGCTTTGAACCAAAGAGATAAAGATGTAGGAGCTGTCAGCATACAGGTAGTAGTAGAAGGCTTGAGGTAAATGATATCTTTCAGATATAATGTGCAGAAATTAAAATATAAAAGGATTTATTAAAGGGAGATGAGAGGCATGATTATACAAGGGATGGTCAGAGAAAGATGAACCTAGAAAAAAGAATAAGAACAAGAAGCTATGGGATTATGCAGAAGAGCTAGGAAGGAGTTGCAACACAAAACCCAAGGCAGAAAATGAATCAAGTGGAAAAATGTACAACAGGATCAAACGCCTCTAACTATTTTACAGATAACAGCAAAAACTGAGCTATTGGACTTGGTTGTTGGGGTTCTGCAACAGTTATGGACTGGATTTGGTTGCATATGGCAAAAACCTGTTATTCATGTAACAAAGTTCATAGGCAATAAATCTAGGAGTCCTACAGGGGGTTCATGACCACATCAACAAACACATTTCATCAATTTTCCTTTCTCCACATTCTTATCACCTTCGTTTCTTGGGCTGCCGTAACAAAGTACCACAAACTGGTAGTTTAAAACAACAGAAATTTTTCAGTTTGCTAAAACTGCCAGAATGCATTACAGAAATCTGTTGGATTTTCCAAAGGGGATTTATTAGGTTACAAATGTACAGTTCTAAGTCCAGGAAAATGTCCAAATTGAGGCATCAAGAGGAAGATAGTTTCTCTGAGAAAAGGCAGCTGGCATCCTGGGTTCCTCTCTCATGGAAAGGCACATGGCAATGTCTGCTGGTCCTTCTCTTCTGCCTTCTGTTCTTTCCAAGCATATCGGGGGCAAGTTTTGGATTTTATCTCTTAGCTTCTCTAAGCTGAGCTTCGTGTGTCTTCCATTCTCTCTAGGACTCTAGCAAGGGGACCATAATCACCTTGACTGGGCTGGGTCACATCTCCATGGAAACAGCTTAATCAAAATGTCCCACCCACATTCAATCTGCCCCCATAAGAATGGATTGAAAGAAAATGGCTTTTCTGGAATACACAATAGCTCCAAACCAACACAAAAGTATTGTCTCACAGCTCTCAAAACTGAAAATCTGAAATCAAGGTATTGACAGAGTCATATTCCCTCTGAAACCTATAGAATAAATCCTTCCTTGCCTCTTCCTGGTGGTTTACCAGGAAATCTTTGATATTCTTTGGGTTGTAGGGGCATCACTCCAATTTCTGCCTCCATCTTCATATTAATTTCTCTCCCTTGTATCATTGTATCCCTGTGTCCAAATTTCTCTCTTTATAAAGACACCAGTCAAACTGGATTAGGCCCAGGCTAATCCAGTCTGGCCTTGTCTTAACCAAGGCCATCTGCAATGACCATATTTCTAAATAAGATCATCTTCTGATGTACTGGTGATCAGGACTTAAGCTTATCTTTATAGGGAATGCAATTCAACACATTTATGGTCATATATGATCACAAGATAGCTACATGGACTCCCACTTCATATCCACCTTCCACGTGGGGAAAAGCAAGAGGAAAAAATAACAAGGAGGAAATTATAATACGTATTATCAGGAAAACATATCTTTCCCAGAAATCCTCTTTCCACATTGTCAATTACAGCTCCTCAGCTACAAGTGAATGTTGATAATGCAGCTTTTTATTTAAGCTGGACACATTATTGTCCTAAAAAATATTTTTACTCTCTAAGTAAAAATGAAGAGGGGGATGGGTGTTAGAAAGACATCAATCTGAATCTTCCACAAATACTGTTTATAAACTGAATGAAAACAGTTTCAGTGGAGGAACTGAGGTAAAAGTCAAATTTAAACCAGTAGGAGAGTAACTGGAAGGGCAGGATGTAGACAAAGCAGGCATGAACAAGACGCTTTCCTGGAAAGGGAAGCAGAGAGTGGGTCACATGAATGCCTGCAGTGTAAATTTCTTAAGTTTACATGTGTGAGAAAGAATCCTTGGCTCTTCCCCCTTTGTGCTCCTTTGGCACCTAAAACCTGAGTAGACATTCAATAATAACCTCTGGAATTAGTGAGGCATGCTGTAATTTTTTATGATTTTTTTTCATGCCTCTCCCACTTATGAAACCAAAGTATATGAAAGAGAGATTTTCAAGTTGGAGCTAGATATGTTGGAAGGCAATAGATCATACAGAGCTGTGTCAGCCCTCCTAAAACTTTGAGATTTCAACCCAGGAGTCTTGAAAATCATTGAAAGATTTACTCTTGAATACACATGATCAGATTTTCAATTTAAAACGGATGCCCTTTAGATGAGAGGCAGGGTTGAAGGTGGGGAGTTGGACTGGAAGTTGAGAACTTGTAAAGTCTACTTTAATATTCCAGGCAAGAGATGCTAATGCTTGGACTGAAATGTGTTAGCAGTGTACGGTGCTTTATTATTATTGTCTAACAGAACTTACGATTATCTAATAGAACTGTTGCTAAACAACCCTCTTTGATATTGTCCATGTGCCAGCTATGATTCTAAGCTCTTTATCCATTATTACCTATTTCCCCCATCACCTAGACCCTTTGAATTGATAGGCTATGTATAATGAAGCCTAACAGGTTCTTTCTCATGGTCTCACCACTGACAAGTGACAGATTCATGATTTTAAACAAGATTTGTCTGGCTTCAGAGCCCTCGAGACCACTACAGTCAAGGATCTAGTGTTTTACAGCTTAATATAGGGACTCAGAGCCTTCATTCCTGAACTGGCCTGGTTGTGTTCCAGCCTAGCCGCCAGCTCTTCCTAACTGTGGGGATACAGCCAAGTTATTTACTAAAAACTCATTGCTTCAGTTTCCTATTTGTAAAATATAAATAATAATAATACCTAACTCATATGGTTGATATGAAGATTAAATAAGTTAATATTTCTAAATCCTCCTATCAAACTAGCCTGGCACAAAAGTAGAATGATCTAGGTATTTGTAAATAAAATAAAATTTTCTCATTTTTCTGGACATTTAAACTCTCTGTGCAAATGTTACCTCTATGTGCCTCATCCATTGAGATATTTTATTTTCAAATAAGCATGAAAAATCAATGTTTTCCATTGACCATGTATTCTCATTGTTTTTCTATGTTAATTTTGACGTGAGCTCTTCATTGCTTACAAGACTTTGTAGTCTCTTAAAATCCAAGATATTCTGTATTAGTCTACAAAATTTCTATTATCTTGAAATTTAGACAAAACCATACTTGCCTTTATTTCAATTGCTCATGAAGGAGAGAGAAAACTGTTTATCTACCTTACATAATTCTAACATTTAATTCACATACATGTAACATTTTGTTTTACTCCCTCTGTTGGTAGATATTATGTCACTTTTCTTGGAATTTTAATTGTGAGAAAAAGATCCAAGAAAAAAGCAGGATGTATAAAAGAAACAAAGCACTTCATCCTTTGTTTCTACTGAAAAACAGCAAAGCAGTCATCCCTCCTCTGGCTGAACACATTTAGCTCAGCCCTGAAAATTGCATTTTCACACTGGCTATTGCCACTACTGTAAAGCTGGCCATTGTTTTTCTTGTGTGTCATAAGTCTGACTACACACAAACAGTCCACAGACCTGAAGTAGGTCTGGAAGCAGTGGGATTCGTGGAAAGTCTTGCATTCTGACTAGGATTGAATTTACTCAAGCTCATCTTCACCATGAGGAATCAGCATTTTATCAGTTACTTGGATCTTCAAAAGAACAGGCCTATGGGATGTTATCATCTCCAAAGCTACAATGGTGCAAGAAAATGGAAACTTTCCCCAAAGATCCCTTATAATCAATCAGGCTATCCATCTGCAGATCAGTGTTTCCTTGGAGGCAGCGAAGAAGGAAAACCAGTAATCACTATTCTGTCATGGAGTAGGGGGTAGGGTGGGCACACAATAATGTCTTCATGCAGTTAAGGTCTTGACTTATTCTCTATTTCTTGTCTGCATCTATTAGTACCTTTTTGTTTGGGTTATCATCACCATGGTGACAATCATACAAATAGTAACACTGAAAAGAACTTTAAACTTGACTAAACTAATAGGAAAGGAATTTGAGAAGATGGAGAAACATATGAGATATGATGAGTTGAAAATCTATGTTGCCTAGGGACTGAAGAACCTAAAGTTCAGAAAAAAGAGTTGTCAAGTAGACCAAAAGGTCCCCAGCTCAATGAGACTATATATAGTATAAGATGGAAAAATTTGAGTGCATACTTACATAGAAAGATTTTGTTTCTCCATGCATGCAAAGACTAGATGAGATTGAGTTTGAGGGAAGGGGTAGTTGGGATGAAAGAGTCACTGCGCTGGTTGGTCTTAAGGAGAGTGCCGTATTCATAGTGAGAAAGGTTCACCCTTTTTTTCCCACCCAGAAGCCAATGAGCATCCAAGGCACCCCTCCTACAAATTTGGCCCATTCTGTTTATTTTTAGATAGCTGATCTTGTGCCTATCTGAACAGAGGAGAGAAGGAAAAAAGAGCAAGGCCTGGAGAGAGAGCAAGCTTCTCCACCAGAATGAGTGAGAGAGTTTCAATGAGGCAAGGAGATAGTGGAAGAGCTATGCAGATTTGAACCTTATTCCACATAAGGGGACTTTTCCCTTTGTAAAAGGATCTTAACGTCATGAATGGGCTAGCGGAGGCCTATTAGAAGAACATTTCACACTTGCCTCCTTTACTACTAGCAGTCAGATTCCCAGGCCAAGATCTTACTGGGAAGAGTGAAAGAAATGAAATATAAATTGAGCTTATGATTGAAGTTTTAAATTCACCTTGGTTTTTATCAACTGGAAAGTTATGGTTTCTGCCCAGGATGTCATTAAAGGACAGAGGAAAGGGAGATTTAGCAGAGCAGTATTGAAATCTGTGGTTGGGAAAAAATTCACATTTATATCTTATTACATTATTTGGAATCATCATTAACTTGGTGATATATAATCTGTATAATATCTATGTAGCAAAAATTAATCTTGAATTGTCCTGATTATTTGAGTGTTTACTTGTTTATTTTCACTCTCCTTCCAGGAAATTATAAGCTCCATTAAAATACCAATGAAAATATGTGAAATTTATAGTTATGTTGCACTAAATCAGCCTCCAAATTGTAAAATATTAAAAGTATATTTCCTCAATCCTTCAATGTTTATTATTCGACATTTTAAATTTCCAAGAATCTTGCAGTCCTCTGCTAAGACTCAGTAATTCAATTGCTTATTCCTCAATTTATTCACTCGACAAATATATAGTCAACTTCATATGCATTGCTGTATGGTAGGTAGAACGGAGACTGCAAACATACTTATGAAACAGCTTCTTCCAAAGAGCATAAAATCCAAGCTGGGCTGACAAGAGGAATTTGATAAATCAGTTGAGAAGAAGGAGTTCATTATAACATGAAGTTGCATTTACAGTTGCCGGTAGCGTTTTAGGTGCATGGTTATCAGAGACACAGTTACAGAAGTATGAGGTGACTATTTTGGTTTGGAAAAAGTGAGGGTGTGGGAAGATAAAACTGAAGCCATCAGTAAGATACGAAGGCTTCTCCAAGAAAATCATTCGGCATTTGTATGTTCTGATGGAGGAGGGTCCTGAATTTGGAGCTAAGGAATTGGATTAACTTGACAGGAAAGCTTGCATCAACTTTCTGTAAGAAAGCCATGAAACACAGGATTGAGAACAGAATAGGCAGAAACTATCTGTGGCCAGCTGGTGTAATTTAGAGTCAGGCATAGAGATACCAGAGGCTTAGTGTTCAATGGGGTCAAGCTGCAGAGAGTGGAAACTATCTAGATGCAGAGAAACGGGCAAAGAAACAGGCAGGGCTGAACAAATGTGCTCTTTTTTTCTACCTATCACTACTATAAATCTAAAATTATAATTCTCTTAGTCATATTTGCAATGCGATTAGCGTGAATTTAGAATTATGTTATGGCTAGTAAATGGAGAACAGCACTTCTAACACAAACTTCCTTAGCTGACTGGCTTGAATTGTGAAATTGAGAGGGCAATGGAGAGCAGTTATTCTCCCCATGGTATCGTTTAGGAAATAAATTAATATAATATTACTATAGTCAATGTAAATAGCAAGGGCCAGTATTTGTGGAGATGCCTACTTGTATGGTCTTGTGATGTAGCCACTAGAACGTCCACATTGTCAATAAACTGCATTTAAGTTCTCTTCATGCTACTTTCACCCATAAGAAAGTCCTATAACTGCTGATCAATATGCTATGCAGAGCGTCTTCCTGAAGCTGCTGGATAATTTTTACTGCAGTTATAATTATAACATTTACTCATTTTTTGGTGTAATTACTGATGCTTGCAGTAGCTCAACTTGAATATTTCAAAATCATTTGAATATTAATTTAAAATACATTTCTTCTGCTTATTCTTCTTTTATTTTTAGCTGCTACAGTTGCTTACTTTCTAAAAGAAGCCAATGGAATGCCACTTCCCTGAAGCCTGCCCTGACATTTGCTACCAAATGTTGAATTTGTAGTACATGTATTCTGCACTGCTCATAGTCATTAATTATGGAGTGATATATATAAATCTCTTATATCATTTTTAACTCATTCATTAGTTTGAACTCTGTATATGTTGACAAGCTGATAAAAAGGAATGTGGACAATGAATTCCTGTAGTCATGAAGTATAGTTATTTTTTTTAATTTGTTTATTTTAAATAAATTTTGTTTCTTAATGCAATGACATATGACCACATTCCTTTAAATCACTTTCATTTGCTTTTCAGAGCCAGCAATGAGTTGGCATTCTTCTATTGTAACTCTCTACTCAAAGCCACAATCTGAATTGTCTAGGACCTCTCACCTCTCTCATGAAATTCTGGTCCCCTTTCATTGTCTTCCTTGATCCCTTCTCAAATCCATTCAATTATCTTCTATCTTGCACTCTGCCTGAAAATAATTATCAAAGAAACTAGTTTCTTCAAATGCTTTAACTAAGGGGTCATCTTTTCACATAATATTTTGCCTTAGGTACCAACTTAGGGATAGTCTTGGTAGGAATTTTAGGAAGATGCCATTTTACTATTAAAACTTTCATTCGACTGAAATCCAAATGCATAGGTAGCTATGTATTTTACAACCTAAACAATTTATATACTCTTGGTGGTCCCAAAAACCCTTTCTTTAAAGTGTTAACACAATGTTCTTTCAATTGGCTTTGAGTTCTCTTTACCAACTAGTTCCCCTTGTGATGAACAGAGAAGTTGCACAATTGGAAAGAGATCCACGATAAGAAGAAATCTGGCGAGCTAGGCCCAAGGGCAGCACATATGAATTGTGGCTCCGAGGAAATGCATATAGTGTGAACCAGCAGTCTATGAGTACTATGAAAAAAGGAAATGACTCTAAATAACATTTAAGGGAGTCACCTTATTTCATACAATTCAGATGATCATAATAATGCCAAGTACAAGTCAGCCATTTGTACCATGCTATATTCCCCCTGTGATGCATTTTGCTGAGATAGAGAAGAGGCTTATGTGATACACACTGTCTCACCATAAGTTACACCAAACAGTGGTTGGTAATTAGTAAAAAGTTCATCTGCTTACCTATTTCAAGGAACAATTTCCATTCCATAATAATAAAGTATTATAATTTCAACCGGTGATCTGGATGAAATGCTTCCAGAGGAATTGTTGGACCTCAAAATGCAGCATGCTACTAACACGAAGAGAGATTACTAATTTGAAATGATTTATAACTAATTCTGGAAAGAAGATTTCTGAAAAGTTTTTCAAACATTCCTATGACATCCAAGGATCTTTCTCCAGCATTGACCAAACCCATACAGACCATGAATAACTTGGTATTTTGATAATCAATCAATGCCTTGTGTTGTAGCCAAAATAATTATTCTGCTTTGACTATGCATCTAAGAGCTAATTTATAGTCATTCCACATAAATTTCTAAAGTGTTATCTTTATTCCTTCAACAACAGAATTGTTAAACACATTGAGAAGGTATATAAAAGGGTTCAACATAAATTATTATTTAAAAGTAGATCACTATAAAACACCATCAGCATTAAATGGTTCATATAATTCACTTGTATGAAATTGCCAAGTCCTATTATTTCAGACATTAAGATAAGCAAAGCAGATTGAACATTTAAGCACTTGGTGACTAATTCAATCTGTAAATGTTCAATGTGGCACTGTTGTCTCCAGTGAAGCAGGTGGGTGGGGAGGAAGGGGGATGAAGGTTATTGATATCCCTGATTTATATGCAATAAAATTCTCAGCAATAGTGTGAAGTTGCTGTAATAATCCTGATGATACATGAGGAATCTGACACTTAGAGAATTTTGTAATTCACTGAACATTATTCAAATGAAGATGAACTGTTAATACCTAAATCTCCTAATTGATGATGAATCTGATACTCATTGTCTGGACTTAAATGCTGCAAACTTTATTGGCCATATATACATATATCAACCCCCTTACTTCTCCAAATAGTTTTAAAGTTTGAATTCTTATTCTGACATTATATTTGATAGAACAGAGACTTAGAAAAACCTGAAACTTGATCACTCGTAAGTGGAGGGTGAGATTTGAAGCCAAATTTGAATTCACAGTGGCACTATGGCACAGTGTATGACATCTATGAATCAACAATAAGATGCTATTTCCTAAATTTTTAGAACTATGGTAGGACTGGTGTTTTAGAATCATTATCATAGGTGCAGCTTTCTTACTATGTCAAGAAAAGGTTAAGTCTCCTATGTCCAAAAGAGACTATGTGAGAATATAGAAATACTCTTACAGTCCCTTAGGGTTTATAGACCACTTACAGATAAGTTATCTTGTATGGTTGGTTATACATAATCACATGTGATAAGTGAAAATTCCATAGCTTTTATTTATTACTTACAAAATGCATGTCCCCAGTGGAGAAATAAGAATATGTCATTAAATTGGGAATGTGGTCCTGCTCAGCCTCATGGTTTTCCTGGACTAGGGACATTCTCTTATGGGGAGGCATCCAAGCAATTAATGATGATTAAAGTATGTTAAAAGGAGAAGCTTGTATTATCAAGCAACTCACATCTCTATTACTAACCACACACAAACAAATGTATTCATATCTCCCTGCCCCTCTCTCTCTCCATATATGAAATATATAGAGAAAGTTTCTTTAAAAAATGTTATTTACTACATATGCCATCATTTGTTAATAAGATCCATAGACAGGGATCTAAGTTGGTAAAATGAACATTCCATTTATTCATACTAAAAGTTCCTTAATCAACTTCAAACTTCATATGATAGAAATGGACCTTCCTCCTCTTTGCTTATATGTACTCCTACAATTCTGTTGACTATTTTGAAATATAGCCCTATTTTGCGTTCTAAGTTCTATTACCCTCTATTTTTCTCTGCTTTCTTCATAAATAGGGTGCTATTGTGCTTTCTCTGAAACTTCCTTACATTTGTCATTCCATTGATATAAACGTACTATTAGTCAATTCAACATTCAAGGTGAGTTCATAACACTGACTTACAGAGGAGCATTACAGTATTTTCCATATCATTCTCAATCATATCCTCATTTTTTTTTTTTTTTTTTGCCAACATCATACATTGAAATACTCACAGTGATGCATAGATCCTTTTCCGGAGAGGTTACAATGCAGGGTGAAATAAGAATACTTTCTGGTAATATACTACTTGTCACACAGTGATTTCAAAGCACATTGTTAACAAAGAAAGATTATTACCATCAATTTAATGGGAACTGAAACACATAAGTTAAATTACTTTTTCAAAGTTGAACAGAAAGTAAGTTACTATATTATGAGCATAACTCATGTTCCTGTCATTATAGTGTTTAATTCTATCTACTGGAACACACTTCCTTTCAGGCTGTCTTCTATATAACAATTTACTGCCCACTTGGCAGAGCAAGGGCTCAAATTCATGGATATAAGAATCTGGCTGCATATAGGCTGCATCCAGGTTTATGCAATTCTAAGGTGACAAGTCTTTGGCTATATGGGAAAGCTTTGCTAATTGTGGAACTGATTACATTTTCAGATGTCCATAGTTTTCTGTAAATGGACTGAGTACAGAGTCATTATAGAAAATTTGGAGAATAGAGAACAGTAAAAACTAAACAAGCAAAAGGAAAAGGACAAGCACTAATCATCTCACTGGAAAATATACATCAAATTAATTTATGTATCACCCTCTTCCTTTATGTGTATAAATATGTGTATGTTAAATATTAGGATTATAATCTCTATATAATTTGTGTCTTAGTTTTATTTTTACTTAATACCATTGTTGAGTATGTAAAACATTGATGGATGCTTTTCACACTACACTTTTAAAGAGTTCCTAATTTTCGTATATACACATGTATGCATATATATAATTTAAACATGCCACTATTATTGGCTGTTTGTGGAGATTTTTATTTCTATTTATAAAAAAACTTTCAAACTCCTTTAAATTAGACAAATTATAAACCCATTCTTTTATGAATTGTGCTATTTTTTTATATTTAAAATGTATGCTACCTGAGACAATATATAACCACCTATATTTTTCCCTAAAAAAAAAGTTTGCATATTGTTAAAATATAATAATATATTCTATCTGGGATTTATTTTTCTATATGGCATGATGTACAGATATACTTTAAATCATCTCAATAAGTAATTGTTTGGGGACCATTTATTGAATAGACTATATTCGGTACTGATTTGCAACATCAGCACTGTCCTATAAAAATTCTGAATATTTATATGGTTGTCTTTGGACCCTAGTAACAACTTCCACTATGTATTTTTCTGTTCAGTGCCAGTGCTATGCTGTCTAGCCGTTCAGATATGCAAGCCTGTCCCCGTTTCCACTTCCTTAAGCGTTTCTCAGTCAGGAATTTATACCTCTAATCATAATGAATTGTGTAAATTAAACCTACTGTCCTACTTTAAATTAGAAAACACAAGCAAACATGTTACTGAAAATAAAAAAAAAACATGCTAAAATATCAGACACAAACAAGACAGTAGAGAAATTAATATACCATCAGACTCCAGGAGAAAGAAACACACAGAAGCATGGATACTTTTCCTAGAGAGATGTTTTCAATTCAACAGAGACATAGCTGAAAAACTAAGAAAGAAAAATACTGACAGTCTTATTGGAATAGTACGACAAGAATTGGAGTACAAGGGAAGTCCTGCATTTTGAGTTGGGAATCCCAAAGGGCTACACACTAGGAATAAGTGTGAATGGTAATACACCAACCCTTGAGATGACCTAAACTCACATTTGAATGATCTTAATCCTGAAATTGGATTGAGATGATCCTTTGGATTTCTATTTTCCCAGGGCACTTTACAAAAGCAGGAAACTATTCTCAGAGGAAACATATCATTCATCATTTAAAAAATGTTTCACATACAACGTCCAGCACTTGATCAAAAATATACGTGCATAGAAATAAAGAGGAAAATGTGTCTAGAATTCAAGAGGAACAACTGATGACAGAAATCCATAGGGACACAGGAATTCAGACAATAGTGCTATCAGATGCAAGACTTAAAATAATTGCTTGGAAAGTGTTTAAAACAATGTTGTAAGCTTTAAAAAACTTAGAAATTCTAGCACTGAAAATATAATAAATGTAATTTAAAAATCAATTGATGGGATTAACAAGGGGTTTCACTTAATTTCTTGGGAAACATTCATGTATAAAAGCATTTTAATGTTTGTGTGTAAGTAGAAATTTTTAGAATCCATAGCTGTCATTTGGTCTGTATTTACAATTACTCTTAAAAGATACACTTCTAGAAGGGAAATGCCTAGCTCCACATGCTTAAAGATATTCAAGTCTCTTTTATATTACCAATTTTATCTCTTTAAACATTGCATAGTACAGAGAAAAGTGCAGCTACAACAAAGCTAAAGTGACATCAAATCCTTAACTCGTATAAGGAGAAAAATGTTAGCAGAACTTGGAATAGAACATGGTTTCATCTCCAAGGGCTGAGAAACTTGTGGTCAAGGAAAGGCACTGTTTCCGACTAGTATCAAGAAGACCAATAAAAACCATACCTCAAACATTCTCTAGGATTTAGATCCTAACTAAATAGGTTAAATGTATTCAAAGGCTCAATCTGAACAATGTTAGAGATGGTTTCATATTTGTTCTCTCCTGAAAAAGAAAGAGTTGTGAATTTCCACAGGAATCTCAAATCGATAATTAAAACTTTCATGTTTAGAGACTAGAAAATAAAAAGCAATGTAAAACAAAAATTTGAATGATAATGAGATAGAAAAGAGAAACTCAATTGAGAAACTCAATGAAAGCAAAAGTTGACTATTTAAAAATGATAAAAAAAAAATTACAAAATTTAACTAGCCTGACAAAGAAAAAGAAGAAAGAAGATATACATTACCAACACCAGAATTGAAAGAGAGGACATAATTATTTACCTTACAAAAAGAAGATGACTACAAGGAAATATTAAAATTAACTTTAGGTGAACATATTAGACAACTCAGGTAAAATAGGATAGTTTCTAGAGAAGCACAGTAAGGAAATGGCTCAAGAAGAACTACAAAATCTGAATAAAACTATAAATATGGAAATTGAATTAATAATTTAAACTCTTCCCACTAAAACCTCCCAGTCCAAGATGGGCTTCCCTGGAAAATTTTGCCAGATCTTTAAAGAATTACAACTAACCTTTTATGAGATATTTTGAAAATGGAAGAAACAGGAACACTTCCCAACTCATTTAATGAAGCTAGTATTACCTTCTTAGCAATTGCAGTCAAAGAATCAAAAGGAAATAATAGAGATCAATGGCTTTCATGAACTTTGATACAAAAATCAATAAACATTTGGAAACTGAATCTAATAAGATATAAAAAGTATTACAACCTATGACTAAGTGGAATTAATCCCCAGAAATCAAGAGATTGGATTGACATCTGGAAATCATTAATACAGTACACCATATTAATAAAATGAATTATGAAAGAACACATGATGTGGAAAAAATTGACAAAATACAATACCCATTCTATATTATATCCATCTGTACTCTCAGATAATTGGAAATGGAAGAGAACTTCTCTAACATGAGTGATGTCATCTACAAAAAAACTTAGACCTAACATCATAATTAATGGTTAAAGACTAAATACTTTTCATTAAGAAAAGGGCACTGCAAGGCAAGAATGTCTGTATGTCACTTCTAGTCAGTACTATACTGGATGCCCTAGTAAATGCAATGAGGCAAGGAAAAGAAATAAAAAGCATACATGTCGGAAAGGACAAAGTAAAATTCTTTTCATTTGCAGGTGGCACTATCCTGTTAGGAATAAAATCCTAAAGAATTACCTACACATATGCAAAAATGATTAAAACTAATGAATGACAACAAGTTCACAGGAAACAAGACAAATATACGACTATCAACTGTTTTTCTATATACTAGCAATGAACACTCAGAATGAGATGAAGAGAATGATTCTATTCAAATAGCATCATAAAGAATAAAATTCTTAGAACTAAGGTTGACAAAAAGTGGATAAGACTTCTATACTAAAAACAACTTACTATTGCTCTATGTAATGGAAAAATATTTAATACATAGTGAGATATTACATGTCCATGGAATGGAAGACTGAATATTATTCAGTGGCAATTCTTTTCAAATTAATAAATAGATTCAACACAATTCTTACCAATATCATAGTAGGATTTTTTTTGTAGACATTATTAAATTGATCCTAAAATTTAAGTGAAAAAAAAAAAGACATACAGTAGGCAAAACAATGCTAAGGAAGACCAAGTTGGAGAAAATATGCCCACTGGTTTAAGAATTTACTATTATTAACCCATCAAAGATGTCAAATATATTACTCCACCTCTTATGTGTAGGATGCACATAGTGAATTCCATCTAAAGAATATAATATGGAAAGGGGAAAAAAGAATAACTTTGCAGTGGAGAAATCTGGCAAATACTACCTCAGCTAGTTATCAGATTAACGTCAACTATGATAAAACACCTTCACATGGTATGATATGACATGACATGATATGATGAGAATGGCATTTTACCTCTACCATCTTATTCCCCCAAACCAGAACCTACATATGACCATGAGGAAAGCATCAGATGCCTTCATATTGAAGGGCATTACATAAAATACCTTGCCAGTTATCCTCAAAAATACTAAAAACATCAAAACAAGGAAAATTAGAGAAAAAAAGTTTAAAAATCTTGGTGACAATATAAAATGGTATCCTGATGGGATCCTGGAATACAAAAGTATATTAGGCAAAAATCAAGAAAACCTAATAATGTACAGACTTTAATTAATAATAATATGCCAATACAGCTTCACTAGTTTGACAAACGTACCACAGTAATGCCAACAATTAGAAAAACTGGGTATAGGATATATGCTGTATGGTATATAGCTCTCTAACATCCTTGCCAGTGTTTTTTTGTAAATCTAAAATTATTTTAATATTTAAATATATAATTTATTTGCTTAAAATTTCTATTATAATGCTATAATAATCAAGATAGTATGGTACAGGAACAGGATATACAGAGAGGTAATATAATTAAATATCTGGAAATAAACCCTTATGCTTATGGTTAACTGATTTTTGACAATATGCCAGGGCAATGCAATGGGAAATGGGAGTATTTATAACAAAATTGTTGGGACCATTGAGTAAAAAATATGAATTTTGACCCTTACATATTCACAAAATCTAACCAAAAATAGATCATAGGCCTAATATCAGAGGGACATCTGTAAACTTTTTATGAGAAAATATAGAAGAAATTTTTCGTGACCTCGTGTTTTGATTTGGTAAAGCTGCTGGAATGCAATATACCAGAAATTGATTGGTTTTTACAAATGGTATTTATAAAGTTACAAGTGACAATTCTAAGGTCATGAAAGTGTCCAAATTAGGGCATCAACAAGAGAATACCTTCATTCAAGAAAGGCTGATGGAGTCTGGGGTTTCTCTGTCACATGGAAAGGCATGTGGTGATATCTGCTGTCCTTCCTCCCAACCTCTGGTTTTAATGGCTCACTCAGCATCTCCAAGTGTCTGTGTTCTCTCTGAAATGCCCTCTTTCTTTTAACATTTTTTTTAAATAGTGAAATATTCAATATATTAAAAAAAACAATAGATTTCAAAGTACCTCATAACAATAGTTATAGAACAAATTTCAAAGTTTGGTATGGGTTATAGTTCTACAATTTTAGGCCTTTCCTTCTAGCTGCTACAAGACACTGGAGACGAAAAGAAATATCAATATGACTCAGCAGTTATACTCATTTGTTAAATCCTATCTTCTCTGATATAACTCCTCCTTCTACTTTGATTTTTCTCCAAATCTTTAGGTATATTTGGGATATGCCCATTCTAACTTTTTCATGTTGGAAAGGGCTGTCAATAATGTGGGATAGGGGGTGGAACTAGATGATGTTCTGGAGAGGCTGGCCCTCTAGGATTTATCTGGCTTAGGAACCTATCTGGAGGTTGTAGGTTTCCGGAAAGTAATCATAGTCAAAATGCTGCTCTCTAAAAGGACTCCAGTAAGCAGCTTAAGACCCATCTTGAAGGGGCAGGGTTCTATCTCCATGGAAACAACCTAATAAAAGGTTGTTTTTAGACCATAGGTCTGCCCTCACAAGACCGGATTAAAAGAACATGGTTTTTCTGGACTACGTAACAGTTTCAAACCAGCGCACCTCAGTTCAGGCAAAAATTCTTAGATAAGATACAAAAACATGATCCATAAAAGCAAATACATTAAAAAAAATTTACGTTATCATCATTTAACATGTTATTCTTAAAATTCCAAAACTGAGGAAATAAAAAGACAAACAAACTACTGGGAGAATTTATTTGTAAATGATATAGCTGATAAATTATGGGTATCCAGGATATATGAAGGGCACTTAGAAATTAATAACAAGAAGACAGATAATCCAATTTAAAATTTGAAAGTAATTTAAGTAGCCATTTCACCAAAGAAGATATATTAACAGCCAATAGACACGTAAGAAGATGTTCAACATCATTAGTTATTATGGAAATGCAAACTGAATCACAATAAGGTACCATTTACACTCACTAAAATGTCTATAATAAAAAAGATGGACAATAACAGGTGTCATCATGAATATGGAGAAATGGGAACCCCCATATATTGCTAATAAAAATGTAAACTGAGAAAGTGAGTTTGGAAACCCATTTGGAATTTTTTTTAAATGCTAAACATATATTAACCATACGGTCCAATGATTCCAGTCCTAGCTTATCTCCAGGAGAATACAAAGTGACAAAAAGACTTGTATGCAAGTGATTTGTCAACATTATTCATAATATCCCCAACCTAGGACCAATCCAAATGTTCATGAACTGGCAAATAGTAAAATAATATATGGTATATTCATACAACGGAACACTATTTAGCAATAGTATTCCTTCATTGAGAAATAAAATACTGATTGCTTACTTGATTGCTTACTATAGCATTGATGGAACTCACAGATATTAACTAAATGGGAGTATTCAGGCACAAAAGATCACTACTATATGCACCTATGCATATGAAATGTCCAGAAAAAGTAAATCTAGAGAGACAGAAAATATATTAGTGGTTGTCTGCAGCTGGTAGTGGAAACAAGGAATAAATGCACATAGTCACAAGGAGATCTTTTCTGAGTTGATGGGAATGTTGTAAAATTGGACTGTGGTAATGACTGCTAAAAACTTAGTGAATTTACTAAAAGCTATTGAACGGTGAATTTAAAACAGTTGAATTTTATAACGCTTAAATGAATTATTACTAAAACTGCAAAAAAACATTCAGGAATGAGGTTGTATAATTAAACTAGAATATGCTATTAGCACCAAAGACAAAAGGATGTTTCCTTCAAGTAATATTTCATTCCTTCTTGAAACTGAAGAAGCTTCATAACTAAGAAGAAGGAATATGAGCAGAATGGAAAGAATAGATGAATTGATGAGTCCTCTTATAGTAATGTTAAGAGTGAATTCCAGGAATTTAATATATTAATTTCTTTAAATAAAAAATAGAGATCAATACCTTTGAAAGAGAAAAATAATAATGAATATCAATGGAATTAAAATATCGTTCTTTAGAATGATCGATAAAATTTATAAACCTTCCAGAAGACTGACAAAAAAAAAACAGAGATACAAATTACTAATAATATGAATGAAAGAAGAAGACAAATATAGTTAAAGGAAAATAAGGGAATTATACATCTAACTCTACACATGTGAATATAAAAACTTAGATGCAATGGACGAATTTATTGAAAACCACAAATTATTAAAACTCACTGAGGATGAAATAGATAATCAGATTAACCCTGTACTATTAAATAAATTAAACTCATAGTTAAAAATATTCAAAGGAAAATCCTGGCTCAGATGTTTTCACTGGTGAATTTTATCAAATAATTAATGAGAATAGAAATAAAAATTCTACAAAATCTCTTCCTGTGAGTATGTCATTCTATTGATAATATCAAAGGTGGAAAGGGAAAAAATAAAATGTGGCATATTTATATAAGGTAATATTACTTAGCAATAATAAAGACATATTAAAACACACAACAACTTGGAAGAAACACAAAGCCAATTTTAAAAGGCTATATCCCCTATGATTACATTTATATGGCATTCTCATAAAGATAAACAACAGTTATGTAAAGCAGATCAGTCACTGTCAGGAATTAGGGGCAGAGAGAGAGTGTGACTATAAAGTGATAGTGTGAGGTAAGTTTTGTAGAATCATTAAATTATTTTATATATTGGTTTTGGTGGTTGTTTCATGAACGATGCATGTGTAAATACTTATAGAACCAAAGACTCTAAAAAGTAAATTTTATGATATGATGATTTTAAAAAGTAAAATTAAAATAGCATGTGATTAGCAGTATGATAGATTCATGCTTCAGAAATTATGGGACATAAATAGAAAATGTCAGAGCTGAGTTCTAAAGGGTAAGCCAAAATCATCCAACTGGGTGGTCAGGGTGGAAAGGAAAGGAAAAATACTCCTGATTGAAAGGATGAATGTACAAAGGCATGAATGAGCAAAAGAGCCTGGTCCACCCCTGGTGTCACATGTAGATTACTTTGGGAACAGGAGGAAGTAAAGCGTAAAAAAGATGAGTTGCAAGTGACCACAACAGGGGTCAGCTTAGGTTGAACATAAAATGCCATTCAAAAGATCACATATTATCCTGACCTCAATGGGGAAATACTAAAGGCTTTGAATCGAGGGAGCAACATGCAAAGATTAATATTACAAAATGACCAATTTGGTAAGAAAATGATCAATACCTACTGATATAACCATGAATCAGAGGTTCTAAACACAGAATGGGATGAGACAACTTTTTTGGGGTCATGGAAGTATCCTATGTCTCAATTAAGAGTGGTGGTTACACATGTCAAAATTTTAAAAGTATGTGTAAAAATGGGCACATTTTAGTTCATGTAAGTTTATGCCTCCATAAAGTTGATTAACAGTAATATAGGACAATTAAATAGGACAAACCACTCCTACACATTATTTTATGAATGGTTCTCATGAATATAATATTGAATGGAAAAAAAATGAATCTATGTATAGCACGGTCAAATACAGACAAAACTAATCCATGGTTACAGAATCCAAAATAGAGACCTTTTTTTAGATATTATGACTGGGAAGGGCATGAGAAGAGCTTCTTGCTTGAAAGTGATACTTTTTATCTTAAGTGGAGTGGAAAGTGCATAAATGTGTTCATTTTGTAAAAAGTCACTGAGCCATACCCTGACAATAACCAAAAGCACCACAACAAACCAAAAAAAACATACAAAGTGAAAATTAACTAGAATAGTAGGGGAACCCAACATGGAACATATAGACTTGAAAAAGAATCTAACTGTATTACAAATATATGACATAATCACATTTTAGGGGAGAGGGGAGAAATGACCTAACTAAATAACTATAAAAACAATGCTTTGGCTAAAAACTATAAGGCTAAAAAGAACTGTATACAAACAACATACTTTGGTTGGCTAACGTTCTCTCACAGAAGTACATGTTATCAATTTTGAGACTGTTTATTTACATGTATGTATCAAACAAGTAAATCTATTGTATATATAAGAGAAAGAAGATAATAATAAGCAATGTTGAGAAGGTTATAATGAACTCTGCTGTGGTATATCAGTGTGAGAGAAAGCAGTAATAACTCATGTTTATTTTTTCACTCATTTTTTTTTTAGCATGGGCAGGCACTAGAAATCAAACCCAGGTCTCCAGCATGGCAGGTGAAAATTCTGCCACTGAACCACCATCACACTACCCAACTTATGTTTATTTTGATTGACAGATGATAGACAAAGACATGTTTAGTAAAAATATGTACATTTCCCATAGTACTATTTGCTAAGAGGACCTAGAATCAGTGAAATCCAAGCAACAGTAAGCACATCTTGTACCCAGATCTTGGTCTCTAATACCTTTTTTTTTTTTCCAAATAAAAGATCAGGGCTCCATGGAGAAATAGCTGTCTTTCAAAGTGGTGAGGAAAATACAAGGAGAGCCTGGAGAATCTTGGAAAACTAGAAAGTACAGAGGTGCTATTATTAGAAAAGTAAAAAAAAAAAAAAAAAAGAAATAAAAAGAAAGAGGACATGTAAAAAGGTCCAGGAGCTAATCTGAAGGAGATACCAGTGGCCAAAACTGGAAAAATTTGAGCAACAAATTTCATAATAATAGTATTGTTATTATCCAAAACCTTTATCCAGAACAACAAAATGCCAACAAACTAGACAACTTAGATGAAATGGACAAATTTCTGGAAATACAGAAACAAGGTACACTGACTCAGGCAGAAACAGAAGATCCCAACAAACCAATCCCAAGTAAAGAGATTCAATCAGTCATCAAAAATCTTCCTACAAAGAAAAGCCCAGGGCCAGATGGTTTCAGGGAGGAATTTTATCAAACATTCCAAAAGAACTAAAACCAATTCTGCTCAAACTTTTCCAAAAAATTGAGGAAAAAGGATCACTATGCAACTTATTTTATGAAGCTACTACCATAATCAGATAAAGATGCTTTAGAGAGGAAAACTACAGACCATCTCCCTAATGAACATAGATGCAAAAATTCTCATCAAAATATTAGCAAATCAAATTGAACAACACATTAAAAGAATTATACACCATGACCAAGTGGGCTTTATATCAGAAATGCAAGGATGGTTCAACAAGAGAAACTCAATGTAATACAACACATTAACAAATTGAACAATCTGCATCTTGATTAATACTGAAAAAGCAGTCAGCAAAATTCAACATCCTTTTCCAATAAAAACACTTCAAAAGATAGGAATCAAAAGTAACTTCCTCAATAATGATAAAGGGCATTGTACTGAATGGAGAGAGACTGAAAGCTTTCCCCATAAGATCAGGAATGAGACAAGGATGCCCTCTGTCACCACTATTATTCAACATTGTATAGAAGTTCTAGCTAGAGCAATCAGGCAGGACAAAGAAATAAAAGGCATCCAAATTGGAAAGGAAGAAGTAAAACTTTCATTATTAGCAGATGACATGATACTATACTTGGAAAATCCTAAGATATCTACGACAAAGTTGCTTGAGCTAATAAACAAATTCAGCAAGGAGGTGGGATATAAAATTAATGTGCAAAAATCAGTAATATTTCTATACGCAAGCAATGACCTAATTGAGGAGTTAGTTAAGAAAAAAATGCCATTCAAAACAGCAACTAAAAGAATCAAGTATTAAGGAATGAACTTAACTAGGGATGTAAAGGATTTGTACACAAAAACTACACAACATTGTTAAAAGAAATCAAAGAAGATCTAAATAGGTGGAATGACATTTCCTGCTCATGGAGAGGAACATTAAATATAGTTAAGATGTCAATTCAACCCAAATTGATCTACAGATTCAATGCAGTACCTATCAAAATTCCAACAACCTACTTTGAAGACTTGCAAAAGTTAGTTACAAAATTTATCTGGAAGGGGAAGAGACCCTGAATAGCTAAAAGCATCCTAAAAAATAAGAACAAAATGGGAGGATTAACACTTCTTGACTTTAAAACCTAATATAAAGCCACAGTGGTCAAAACAGTATGGTACTGGCACAAAGATAGAAGCATTGACCAATGGAATTGAATTGAGAGTGCAGAAATAGACCACCAAATCTATGGTCAACTGATTTTTGACAAGGCCCCCAAATTCACTGAACTGGAACAAAATTGTCTTTTCAATAAATGGGAACTGGATATCTATAGCCAAAAGAATGAAAGAGGACCCTTACCTTACACCCTATACAAAAATTGACTCAAAGTGGTTCAAACACCTAAATATAAGAACTAGCAATATAAAACTTCTAGAAAAAAATATAGGGAAACATCTTCAAGACCTACTAATAGGAGATAGCTTCCTAAATTTTATACCCAAAGACACAAAGCATAAGCAACAAAAGAAAAAAAAAGATAAATGGGAACTCCTCAAATCAAATGCTTCTGCACCTCAATAAACTTTGTCAGAGTGGTGAAGAGGCAGCCAGCTCAATGGGAGAAAATATTTGGAAATCACACATTGGACAAAGGTTTGATATCTTGCATACATAAAGAAATCGTGCTACTTAATCTCAAAAGAACAAACAATCCAATTATAAATGTGCTAAAGATATGAATAGGCATTTTTCTGAAGAGCAAATACAGATGGCTCAAAAGCACATGAAGAGATGCTCATATTAGTTAGAAGGGAAATACAGATCAAGACTACAATGAGATACCATCTCACTCCTATCCAAGTGGCTGCTATTAAACAAACAGGAAACCACAAATGTTGGAGAGGATGTGGAGAAATTAGGACACTTATGTACTGCTGGTGGGAATGTATAATGGTACAGCCACTAGGGAAGACAGCTTAGCAGTTCCTTAGTCAACTAAATATCGAGTTGCTGTATGACCCAGCAATAGCACTACTTGGTATATACCCAGAAGAGTTAAATGCAGTGACATAAACAGACATTTGCACACCAATGATCATAGTAGCATCATTCACAGTCGTCAAAGGAGGAGACAACCCAAATGCCCATAAAAGGGTGTGTGGATTAACAAAATGTGCTATATACATACAATGGAATATTATGCAGCAGTAAGACAAAATGACATCCTGAAGCACATGACAAAATGGATGAGCCTTGAGGACATAATGCTGAGTGAAATAAGCCAGACACAAAAGGATAGATACTGCATGACTCCACTTTTATGATCATGGTAAAGATAAAATCAGAGGCTTATAATACAGAATATAGGGGATTTAGAGATACGCAGAAGCTAGAGATGGATGAATGGTTATCTACTGCAGTTGACTCAAATGTAACGGAATAGATAGAAGTGAAGGCAGTTGTCTAGTGGGTCTATAAGTAATATTACCATATTGAAGGTGAACATGATTGAAAGGAGTTGTACAGACCTATATGTCCTACTGATCAACACTAGAAATATAAATTAGTTCTTGCAAAAACTACTCCAAAGGTATGATTAATGTACAAAGATGGGTTTAAGTTCAGGGTACAGGGGGAAAACTGCTATTGCATGGTTTGGGCTATGTTCAACAGGAAAACATCAGCAGTACCACAGCATTAGCAGGGGTAAATAATGGGGAGAGGAACAAGGGTTAAGGGGAGGTTTAGATTTCCTATTTGGTGAGGTGTGTTTATTGGTTATCTTTCTATTGGAAACAATGAAATTATCTAAAATTGAGAGTGTTGATGGACTGTGGACTTTGGGCATTGTACATGATGCCTAATGAATGCAAGTGGCTGAAGGATGCACTGACTGAGAAGTAGATTGGAGAATGATGGTGTATACATATGACCAAATATTGTGCTGCTAAACAAAGGAACGAAGTAGTCAGGCATGCAATGATACGAATGAACCTGTGGGACATTTGGTAAGGCAAAATAAGCAGAAATGAAAGAACAATTATTGTATGGTCTCCTTTAGAAAATACTTAAAAGAAAACAGGGGCCTAGACTGTAAGCTCTTAAAGTAACACTCTTGATCTGTAATTATTATTTCTGGATTTTGAGTCTGTTTTATATATCTATAACCTGGTATTTAGAGATAAGAATGAAGCCAGTCAGGTTGGGATTAAGGTAACTCAGAATATGGGGATAAGAAAGACATTGTCTGTATTTTAGAACCATACCTACTCTTTGAGACCAAAGGAAAAAAGGTTTATTTTGTCCAGAACCTAAATATTCTGTAGCACATAATCTAACTCAACCTATTTGGATATCTCATTTGAACAACTGAAACATAGGGGGCCCAAAATAAGAATGAGGGCCTTTAATCCTGTATAGTTTAATGTAATGCCTGGATACACCCTAGAATATATTAAACAGATAATCAAAAAGTACTGGCAAAGTCCCTTGAGGGATGGGAGAAAAAATATGGAACTACTAAACTCTACCATCAGGGAATCCCCTGATACTGTGTCAAACTTTAGGGGCACCTGAATCAACAGGCCAACCCTTAAGGCTTACTCTTGTGAAGCTCATGTAGGTAGTGGAGAGGTTTAGCCTACCTATAGGTATGCCTAAGGGTTACTTCTGGAGGAACTCTTTTGTTACTCAGATGTGGCCTCACTCGCTCTAAGCCCAACTCTAAGTGAAATTATTGCCCTCCCCACTACATGGGACATGACATCCAGGGGTAAAAGTCACTGTGGCAGCATGAGAGTTGATTCCCAGGGATGAGTCCAGCCCCGGTATCAAGGGATCAACAATTTCATCCTGACCAAAAGGGGGAAAAGAAGTGTAACTAATAAAGTATCAGTGGCTGAGAGAGTTCAAATAGAGTTGAGAGGCTAAACTGGAGGTCAGTCTTATGCAAGCTTCAGTTAGACATTGCTACCTATCATAACTTGCCAAATTCCTACCAAAACCATTCCAGCTAATCCTAAAGTATATCTAGGGCAATATATAAGCTTCTTCAAAGTTTCCATGCACCAGAAACCCACAACCTCCAGATAAGTCCCTGGACCAGATAAGTCCTGAAATCTAAAGGGCTGAGCCTCTCCCTATGGGTAGGGAGTTCCATCTCCCTACCCATATTAGTGACAGATCCTTCCAACATGAAAAATTAGAATGGTCAAAGTCCTAATACCCCTAAATAGTGGGATAGAAAGATCAAAGGTGATGGTGGAGGAGTTATACAGAGAAGATAGGGTTTAATAAACGAATATAATTGCTGAATCACTAAATTGATATTTCTTTTAGTCTCCAGTATCTCAGATAGAAGTAAAAACCTAAAATTGTGGAATTGTAACCCATACCAAACTCTGAAATCTGTTCTACAATTAATTGTTGTACTGTACTTTGAAATTATTGCTTTTTTGTATATATGTTATTTTTCACACACACAAAAAGTTGATTGTGATGATAAAATAATATTTATTCCTTCTAGCCTCCTATATTCTGAAGCAGCTAGAAGGAAAAATCTGAGATGATGGTATGGTAGCCAATGACAAACCCTGGTATTTGTCCTGTAACTAATTGTTGAAGAGTTATTGCCTTTCTTTCTTTGCTTTGTATACATATTATATTACACAACAAAAAAGTTAAAAAAAAAAAAAAACTGTATCTATAAGTCCATCTTAATATAAATAAATGCTTGAATGAATAAATAAATGAGGAAGTGATAGCAACCCTTCCATAAGGAAGTATTAGAAGAATTCCAGTTAATAAATGTAGAAAGAATGTGAGGAAGAAGAAAAAAAAATAGAAAACACCATTAGAATACCATGATCCACTGTGAATTCTAAAATCAGTGGGTGAACTATTAAGGAGGAACAGGATATATCTGTAGATTCTCCAAGCATCTCACCCTTATTTTAATTAGTGTCTTTTCAATATATGTTCAAAAATTATTTCATACCATTCCCTTCAGGAATTGAAGCTTAATTACCCTCTCATTGATTTTGGGCTGGACTTAGGGACTTCATTCTTAAAAACAGAGCACGGAAAAGAATATTAACATCACCATGGAGAAACCTGGCAGAGACCAAATTACCCAAATGACCAAAACTAACATCATCATAAATAATTCTTATGACATGACACAATGAGAAAGGCACCTCATTTCTGTGGTATTCTCTTAAAATACCCATAACTTCAGTCTAATCATGAGGGAAAAAATCAGACAGAACATAAGAATCATTCTATAAAACGTTGATCAAAATTGTCAAGGTCAAAATAAACAAGGCAAGACTAATAACTGCCATCCACCAGGAAAGACTAAGAAAACATGACAACGAAATGCAGTGCAGTGTCCTGGATTAGATTTTGGTTTAGAGAAAGAACATTGGTGGAAATCCAAAGGAAACCCTAATCTTAGTAATAATATTGTGCCAATTTTAATTCATTCGTTATAATTGAAGCATGGTTACATAAGATGTCAAAATTATAGGAATCTGAGTGAAGGGCACATGGGAGATCTTTGTACTCTTTTTGATCTCTTCTGTAAGTTTAAAATGATTTCAAAATAATAAATGGAGGGAAAATAAATTTGGCAAAAGTTCTGGGACACAGAATAAAGTTTAGAATTAGAGATATAGATTTAAAAGTTTCCATTGAAAAGATGGAACTTGAAGTTTGCAGGAGATTTAGGATCACCTGGGTGAGTGATCCTGAGAGAATTCTTCTGAAATAATTAGGTCAAGTCAGGATTTTAGCAAACGAAAATTGCATAAAATGTACCCATGTGAGTATCGTGATCATCATGCAGCTTTAAAGCTTGCAGACAGTACCAAAATTTGATTTTAATTTCATGTCCAGAGAAACATTTAACCTCTTTTATACTCAATTCACTTATATTTAAATTAGTCTGGAGCAGTTGAAATGACGCGATTTTGTTTTTCCTATTTCAGGGACTGTTACACAAGGGATGATGTGAATAAAGTGCGTAGCAGAGTGCCTAAGTCACTTAACAGACACTGAATAAATAGTAGCTTATTTTAACATTCACATCAAAAGAGAAAAACCTGGAAAAAGATGTTAGGGCTTGATTCCCTGGATAGCTGCTCCTGACTAATTTTTGATGATGAAATTCTGGTTGAATTTGAAGAATTCCAAGGAACCCAGGGTCAGGATTCAAGGGTGTTCAAAATACCTGCCTCTTGAGGTGCCTCCTATTTCCTAAAGCATTTCCGCTTTATTTCTGTAGACTACCTTATTAGTTTGGAGTTAAGAATCCTACCAGCATGGTTAGGTGGAAGCACAGTCATAAGGTCCTAGGTGTGCCAATAACATCTCTCAGGAAATTCTGCTCCGATTGGACCTATTGCCCCACTTATCTCACCTCTGAAAATATTTCCTTGAATATACACAGTTAAATGCAGGAATGTCTCCAAATTACCAATGTTTCAAATCTCAAACACATATTTGCCCTTCTTTAATTATAGATTTTTAAATGAAAAGCTTGTAATAGCAATAGGACCTTTGTGCAGTTGTCTTGAATCCGACAAATGATGAGATTTGTTGCCTAAGTAAACAGTCAAGAAAACCTATAATGAACTGCATCCATCCATCAAGATGTAATGGAGGCATGAATTAGTGCCTCATTGCCTCATTTTTCCCTTGAAGGCAGCACTGGTTTTTCCATTCCAGAAAGAAAGGGGAGGGGTGATTAATATTATTATTTAAAATACAGTTATAATAAGATAATAGGATTGGAATTAGAATTTGACATTGAAAATCATTGTGAATTCTGAATGAAAATCCTTATTGAACATTTATTTCAAGTTTACAGAGCAGCTGAAAATACATTCATCTGTGTACTAAAGTCACTCAGAAGATGAGTAAAGATAAAACAAAAAAAAAACACTCACCACTTTCAATGTCATTTTCCAATAAGTTAGCTGTAAGCCATTCAGACACTCAAGACTGAGTGTCAATTGGCTGGAAAGAGTTTCCTTTTTGGTCAGGGAAAAATAATTCATACATCACTGTTATCTTAAGTGATTCCTTTGAGTGATGATATGTATCCACCTGAGAACAGAGAAGTGAACCCTATCGGACTATGCCACACATCTATAACTAGATTGGGAGAGCTGAACCATGATTGCAAATTACGTGCCCTGCATAAAATAACTTCCTTAACTTTCTGAAAGTGGTCTAATACAATAACACAAAGTTCAAGGCATTTTTAAAGTCCCTATGAACAAGAGTTATAGGAAAAATATCTTCTGATTGTAACATATTTTCCTCTTCTTGATTGGTGAGTTTCTACCAGATACTAGTGTGAAAGCCAAGCAGCAATCAATTCTTTCTGTATTCCTTTCTAGGTTCACTATGACAGTATTTCCTGGTTCAACAGGGTGGAGCAGAAAGTCATTGATAATTTTCATGGGAATAGTCAGAGCAGCTGAGTAGGAGCTAGAGTGACAAACACCTTAGAACTATTAAGTTCCAAAGTACCATATTCCATTCAGAGGCAAACTATGTTAGAATGTAATTCCCAAGTGGAACCAGAAGAAATGAATTTCTACCTTCTTCCTACCATGGAAATCTTCAATTTCACTTTAGTTTCTACTAGCCTAAAATTTAGCCTAAGGTCATTTTCCCCATTCTTCAATGGGTCATTCTTTTTTTGGTTTGCAAAGCTCCCCAAAAGGAGGAAGTATGGATAAAAATCCAGACAGTCCTAGAATTTCAAATATCCATATAATTTTCTTAACCCTTTATTAAATGGTGAGAATTTTTCCATAAAATAATGGAGCCCTTATTATATAATAAAAATTATGATCACTTTTGTCAGACTGTGTTTATACAGGTTCTTCTCTTTACTAGTTGTGTGACCTTGGGCAATTGCATCTCAATTTTCTCATCTTCAATCTGGGGATCAAAACAGTACCTATCTGGGGGTGTGAGGGTAGTTAAGTGGTAAATTTCTCGCCTGCCATGCAGGAGACCTGGGTTCGATTCCTGGCCCATGCACTTCCCAAGCAAACAAAGACACCAACAAAAACAAACAATTCAATGAATGGTACTGCAATAATGGGATACTCACATGGAAAAAGAATGAAATGTGACCCCACCATACAGCATATACAAAGAAATTTAAAAATTAAGAAAAAAAAAAAAAAACAGTGTCTATCTCAGAGTTGTTTGAGAGTACTGAGCTATAGGTATAAAGGTCTATTGAGAATGCCTGATACACTAAAGCATCCAGTAGCTATTATTTTGAGTTATTTTATTTACAAATGACAGAAAAAAGGAAAAGAGAACTGCATTAGGGGAAGGAAGGAAATTTACTGAATCATATAACTGAATAGTGCAGGGTCAGATAGGAATTCAGTCATAGCCTGACATAGATTTCCGAACTATCAAAACCTGTTGCTGCTTTTCATGTCTTAGGACTGCAACCTCTATGACAACTATATTCTCAAACAGTTGTTGAGCTTAGTTACAAGATGATTGCTGATAACTCTGAGAGCTACAACCACTGCAATTGCTATCAGGTAGAAAATAGTGAAAGACCATGTCCAAGCATTTCTAGCTAAACTTTCATTGTCGGCCAATTCTTGAAGCGATATTTGAAGTCAATGAAATGCAACACTGAATGGCTTATACCTAATTCATGTCATCTACTGCTGAGGTGGAAGCCAACATTTCTGGAAACACATGGAATGAGAGGGATACATCGAAAGGAAAGGCATGGTCCCAGAGAGAAATTAGGAGACTATTATCTAGAAAAGGATGAATGGCTGCTATGCTGCAGAAACAATAGATATCCATAACAAACTATAAAAAATAAGAATCTAAAAATATTATAACCTTTACATATGCATGGGATTCATCGGAACAAGCTAATAGGAAGTGAAAACAGTGGAGAAATAATGATAAGATAATAAACGACGATGACTACTTTATTTTGCCTTAATGGTCAAGTGCTTTTCAGTTTAGAAAGAATTCCACATATGTAATCTGATTTATTCTGCACAGCATCTTGTAGATGCCCAGGGCTTCATATCACCACTGTACTTCGAATAAAACCTATGCTCAGTTTTGTTTATTTTTTTTTTCTAAGCCAATACAAATAGCTTGAAGCTGAACTAAGATTGGAACCCATGCTTTCTGATTTTTAATCTTCTATAACTTTCATTCCATTTCTCTGTTTTATTAGAGAGATCTAACCAGTAGAACAGACCTGGGAGAATGCACAGAGGAAAAGGTACTCACATTAGATACTTACTGACAACTTTATAAGATATATGCAGTGGGTAGCAGTTGGTAAGCACTGCCTGTTTGAGTCTTTAGAATTCTACTATATGATATCACTATAAAAAGCATGCCACTTTCTCTAGAGTGGGCAAAAAATTTAGTTAATGGAAAACATGATTAGAGGTAGAAGGCTGCTCAGCAGCTCTAATGGTCTCAGTTTTGTTCATAAAATAACTTATAAACCATTCATGGTATTCTACCAGTACCTTCTTCCCTTGATTTATAATCTCTTTTTTATGGGTTCAGAAAGGAATCAATGGTCTGGAAGAGCACAGGAGGGTAATGTTTCCCCGAAGAGATGATATTAGGAAAAAATGTGCTGCCCTTGCAGCTTTTGATACACTTTCTCATTGGTCTACAGGTTGTTTTCTTTCTCAACTGTGATCTGGAAATGTACAACCAAAGGATCTCAATAAATGCTCCAGTGTGTGACCAACTCATTTTATTACATCAGTTTTCTATGAAATGATGCAGCATTTATTTGGTAAAAGAAAGAAGTGGCATGAATGAGGAGGCCATGGACACAACTCTGTGGTAAGGAAAGGGAGCTGCCCCCTATAGGGACTGGGCATCCCTGCTTTACATTTCTCCTCCCTTACAGGAAAAACATTCATGAGGAAAAGAATTATTTTTGTTTCTATTTTGTTGTTGTTTGTTTTATTTTGTCAATGTGTGTTATTACCTCTGCCTTGAAAGCAAGAAAATAATTTTCTATGTCATTTGAACCTCCTTTTCTAGTCCTCTTTCAATCTAGTAAACTGCATTTTCAAAATACTTTTTTTGTGGGGGACGGGGGAATTAGAAGTCCCCTGTAACTCTTAACAAAGTAAAAGTAATCCTGGTCTCAAAACCTTTTCAATTGTATGTGTGTGTAGGTTGCTTTCTTATTGTATTTTATTTTTAATAGAGACATTTCGGGTTCACAGAAAAGTCATGCAGAAAATAAGTTCCCTTTACCTCCTCTCACACAGTTTTCCCTATTAGTAACACTTTGCATTTGTGTGGTACCTTTGGTATAATTGATAAAAAGAATATTGTTATAGTTATATAAAGTATTGTCCATAGTTTATATTAGGGTGCACAATTGTTCCAGTGTTATAGCCCTATACTCTAAAATTTTGTTTTATTTTAATAACATATAAAACTTAAAATTTCTCCTTTTCACCACATCTAAATATCTAATTCAGCAGTGTTCATTACATTCATAATATTTTGTTATCACCACCATCCAATACCCAAACAGTCCCATCAGCCAAAACAGAAACTCTGTACCAATTAATCATTAAATCATAAACATTTCATTTTAGTTAATTTAATAAACCACTATACAACTATCCCAATGAGCCATTCATCCATTCATTCAGCCAATTATTAACAGACTTGGGAAACACAATTCCCTAAAATTTGAAAGATTATGTTCCCAACACTCTTACTAAAAACTAGCACCTGAGATTTCACAAGTAAGTTACTGTCACCTCTACTTGTGACAATTATTTGTCCTAAAGCTGTGGATCTCCCTTCTATTCAAGAGTTTAACTATTTGTCAACATGTATTTGTCATCCTGCTATGGGAATCAACAATAGAAAATTTCCATAAATGTGGCTTTAAATATGTGATTTTATTAGCTTTTACTCTAAGATAATTTAAATTAATTATGGCAAAATAGCTAATTTTTCTTTGACTTTTATCAGATGGCTATGAAAAATTTAAACAATTAAAATATTATCATCTAATAAGCTCCTATATGTGCCACGATTCTATTCTGAGGATTAAGAATTTGCATCATTAAGTGAATTCTAAATACATTCAGTTCAATCAGTATGCTGAGATTTCAGATACTGAAATATAAAATGATCCAACTTGAAGCTGTTGTGTCTGTTGAATCATGCTTAATTAAACAGAGAAAAGAAGACCTCTTAAGAATTTCTTTTCAGATAGCAACACTCTGAATACCATAAAAGCTTATGTGATGGCCAGGGGGTACCATCCTCTCCAATGAATGATACTAATACCTGCCATGCTCCAGGAAGGCCTTCCAAATGCAGTCAGAGGCATCTATTTTATTACTGTAGGAAGAAGAACAAATTCACACTTGACCAAGCAAAGGTGCAATGAGATCTATAAATCAATGTGAGTCAAATCTCTTCTTCCAGCACAGAAGCATGGCTTGCTGGCAACTCATATGCTTTATAGAAGCCATCTTTTTGCCCTACCTGTTATTGTAGGAAATAGATCTTCATTGACTGCATGAGGATACGACCATCTCTTTCACTGCCTGCAACCCACTCCCCTTTGCATCTGAAATCATAGAACGTTAAACTGTTGGCCTTCCAGTCCAAAGGTTCTTCTATTTTTCTTTATTAGAGAAGTTGTGGGTTTAGACAATAATCATGCATAAAATACAGGATTCCCATGCACCATGATCCCACCAAGAGCAACTTTCATTGGTCTGGAACATTTCTTACAACTGATGATAAAACTTTGTGTGTAAATAATTGTACTATTAATCAAAATCCATGGTTTAATTGAGGATTCACTGTTTGCGCAGTGTCATTCCATGAGCTTTTTTTATTCCATTGCCATTAATATAATCTAACATTTCCCCTTTCAATCACAGTCAGACACAATTTCAGCTGTTAATTGTGTTCAGAATGTTAAGCTACCATCACCACCATTGATTACCAGAACAATTTCATCATACTAAATAGGAAATTTGTACAATTTAATCCTTAATTTCCCATTCTCTACCACCCTATACCCTGGTAACCAATAATTGGGTGTTTCTATTTCTCAACATCCTCTCCAACACTTGTAATTTTCTATTTGTTTTTTGATAGCAGCCATTTTAATGGGTATGAAATGGAATCTCATTGTAGTTTAGATTTGCATTTCCCAAATGTCTAATGATCTTAAGCATCTTTTATGTGTTTCACGGTCATTTGTATATGTCTGTTCATGTCTTTTGCTCATTTTTTAATTGGGTTGTTTGTGTTTTTGTGGTTAAATTGAAGGATTTTTTAAAAATATATATTCTGGATATTAAACCTTTATCAGATATGTGGTTCCCAAATATTTTCTCCCATTGTATAGGTTGTCATTTTACTTTCATGAGAAAATCCTTTGAAGAACAATTCTTTTTATTTTAAAGGGTTGCCATTTGTCTATTTCTTCCTTTGTTCTTGCACTTTGGATAAAACGTCTAAGAAACCATTTCCTAATGCGAGGTCCTGAAGATGCTTGCCTATGTTTTCTTCTATAAGTTTGATAGTTTTACCTCTCATTTTTAGGTCTTTGATCTATTTTGAGTTGATTATTCTGAATTCTGTTGTTTCAAAATAGTTGTTTCAGGTAGTTCCTGCCTGATTTATAGCTGTTTTGGTGGAAGGACTAAGTCCTAGAGTTCCCTACTCCACCATCTTCCTGAAAGTCTGTCCCCAAAATTCATATATCCTGGGGACTGTATGCAAAGTGATTGTGACTTTGTGATTATATTTGTTTTTCCTGTGGAAAGAACCCATGGATTTCACTCCATTATCAAAGAAAATATGATCTCCCCAAAACTTAAGGATAACTTGTCTAATTCAGTGCTATTGTATCACAAAAGGAGGCCAAAGTACAGACAGAGGTCTTAAATGACAAGGTAAGTACGAACAGCTGTTTAAGGCAGCAATTTCTTCTAGCTCCTATACAGCTGCTGTTTCTACTGGAAGACTAACCTCCCTTCTTTATTGTGCCAATGGAGCCTCAAACAAAAAGAAAGGGAGAAGGAAGGGAAAGAGGAAAAAAGAAAGGAGGGAGAGAGAAAGAACTTAAGAGAAATATGGGAAACTCAGTGCTACCAAATATTCAGCCAACAGAAGCCTGTATCTTCTATTGTTAGCGGTAACATGGTAATCATTTGCAAATTTTGATTTTAAGGGTGATTATTTAAATTCACAACTTTCTTTGTTCAGACAGTAATTTAAAATAAACTTTTTTGAGATAGTTTAGAACATCCCTCAAACTAAATCATTTACCAAAATACTAATTCTATTAAATGGAAAAGCTATGGATAAATAATACCAATCTTACTGTCAACTAGGGAGACATATTGATATGTGATAAAAATATATATATATGCTTGTTTTTTACTTCACCTTTAATTTTCTCCTATTAAACATCAAAACATTACTATGGAATGCAAGGTAATTTGTAAAGAATTAACAGACATCCTACTGAATGAAGAGTTAAACATTTTATATATTATATATATATATATATATGGGCATTGGCCCTATATATATATATAAACATATGCATACTGATATTTATTATTGATGTATGAATTTTTCTCAGTGATAAATACATAGTAAATACTTGGCCTTAACATAAGATTTATATCTCAGTGATTGTATATAATCATTTATGCAAAAGCTGGTTGACATTTTTACCAACTTCCCCTCCATTTTTTTTTTTTTTTTTTTTTTTTGCATAGGCAGCACCAGGAATCAAACCCAGGTCTCCAGCATGGCAGGTGAGAACTCTGCCTGCTGAGCCACTGTGGCCCACCCCCCTCCTAATTTTTAAATATTTTCTATACAGCAGTACATTTTAAAGTTTGGTCTCTGAACCATTTATACTGGAATCAACTGGTTGCTAAGATGCTTGTTAAAAATGAAGATTCCTGGGTATTTCCATAAAAGAATACTGTAGCACAATCTCAGAGAGTAGACCCTGGGAATCCAACATTTTAAAAAGGCTCCATAGGTGGTTCTGCACACACCAGTGTTTAACCCACAATCCTTTTCTCTTTCTCCTGAGTTTCAGACTCATATATCCGCTAGCTTACTTGCCATCTTCACTTGGAGGTCTATTCAACCATCTCCAACTTAACAGATAAAATTATGAAGTAAACAAAAAGTGCTTTTCCCCAGCTATCCACTCCTCTCCAAATGTTTCCATTTCAACTACCTATTCAGGTCCAAAACCTATTTGTCATGCTTGATTCTTCTCTTTCCTCACCCAACTTTCCCCATTAATTTACCATCAGCAATTCTGCTTAGTACTAGCTTTGGCATGCCTGCTATATTCATCAAATACTTGCATTTCCAACCCTAACTTCTGAATAAATCACCATTTTGCTGAGAGATAGCAATAGCCTTCTTGTGTTTCTATCCTTGCACCTGCATGGTCCATTCTCCACACAATAGCCAAAGTGATTTTTTGCATAAGATGATATCATTCCCAGGCTCACAGTCCTTTAGTGGCTTCTACAGCCTAGAATAAATTCAAACAACTTGCTGTGGCCTTCAAGATTTTATATCAGCTCACCTTTTCCTAATCTCCGGTATCAATTCCTAAGATTTGGCTTCTCATTGACTATGTTCTAGCCCAATGACATTCTTTTATCCTTATATCTGTAAGATTCATTACAACTTCAGGATCCTTGCATTTGCTGAGCTGTCTGAGAGGAATTCTGCTTCCTGGATGTCTTCCCATCATCAGGTATTAATACAAATGACAGCTTCACTGATTGTAGGGGCCAGTCATCCATTTCATCCAAATCCCTTGGTGTTATAGTCCCTGTTTTTGCTTCTTGATTTTATTGCTATCTAAACCCATAGTATTCATTGCTATCCCATGAACCCCAACTTTATTGTTTTCTCTGTGAGATCAGATAATTTTCTCTTATTCAGCATTCAATCTCGATTACACTTATTAGTCCCTGCTTAATAAATAATTGTTGAGTGCCTGAAAAAATATATATGCATCATTCAGTCATTATAGCCAAATATAATAAAACTTGACTTAACCAAATCTTGAATTAAATTAAAATGTAGACATAATAATCTTCAGATTGAAACAATATATAGAAGAAACAAAATTTAGAAAAATGTGACAAAAATGTAAAAAATAACTGTTGCAATTTAGTAAATTATGAAGAAAATAAATTTAATTGCACATCTTTGGTTCTACCCAAATTAATTCAATGAAACTTTCTCCATCTCCATCTGCTCATATGGATACAGAAATCTTGCTCATAGTGATGACTCTGAGGTATTTCAGAATTTTTAGTGAGGAAATATTTTGGTCTGGTCTCTTTATTTGTGTGTCTGAGTCAAGCAAAAGTGCTTAGGAATTTAAAAATGGTTTTGATGGTGAGAACTAAATCAGAAATGGTTTTGATGGTCAGAGACATTTGAGGCTTCACCAATAATTTTACTCTAGTTATAGTTATTGTAAATTGTTGATGTTTTCCAAATAATCTTAACAGTTGTTTAAAGTCCTATAAATGTGTATGAGCTCTCTTTTTTTTTTTTTTTTCACCTTCTGTGGAAATAAAAAACTACCCAAACGAGAACAAATAAACAAAGGTCATTTATTCAGAGCTTGCTACAGCAAGGCAGGCAGAGGGGTGGGAAAGCTTTATGTGGAAAAATGGGAAGATAAACATTGAGTAGAGTCTGTTGACATAGGGAAGTGGGAGGTGTGCCTGTAGGAGGCATCTCTTTGGTGAGTCAGCATTCAGTATTGCTGTGGCATGAGCACCAGGCTTACACCAATCAAGTTTCACTGCACATCCCCAATTGACAGGTGGGTGGATAGAGACATGGAGAAATCACTGTCCTGTCAGTCACAGGATAGTTAGGATAGTTTTGACTCTAAATAGCTATCACATTTTAAAGTATGCTAATTTTATGGGGAGGGAAATAAATAAACATTGCTTATTCTCTTTACTTAGCCAATCTTATACAAACATACGATTTTCAAAACAATGGAAATAATGTGCTTCTATCATTTAGGCAAACAGATCCAACGGAATTGGAAAATAAAGTTGCAATGTTACCAAAGGTCTCATTCTGAGAGGATATCAAAAGGCCAAGGGTGTCAAACTTTGTAAATCATGTATATGGAACTGAAAACAAAATCCTTTGACGACTAGGTCACTGGTTTTGCTATTAGGGAATAAGGTATGAGATGCACTTGGAGGAACTGTCACCTAACCAAGCAGCTCACACATGGCGGTTTTCATTAAAAAGTTGCCATTTATCTTATCATGGCGAGTTTATCTTACCATGAGCTGTCATTGAAAGGATAGGGAAATACTGTGACTTACTGCAACACAGAAGATAACAAAGAAAGACAGATGGCAACATTTTAATGACAGACACAGTTCCCCAGGCCTTATTCACGTCTCCAAATTCATGAGCAGCCGCCATCGATACCAGGCTCTGGGGCTGGGATGAAAGAACACATTAATAGAGCAAAATCTATGCTGGTATTAGAATCTTGAAATCTTGAGAAATTTTAATTTCCATTGGAATCTGCCCTGCTTAAAATGAAATATGTATACATATCAGTATGATAAGGGACAAATTTGTATTTTAGTGTTTCAATATTATTTTCTAACAATAAGTTGTTTATAACATTTGTGAATTTTGTGCATATAGTTTAGAATTAAGACTAAAGCCTACAGATTTGAACCACACACATTCTTGAGATCAATATGCTTCTCTCTGTTTCTCCATTTTCCCATCTATAAAAAGTAGGAAAGAGAAGAGTTCCCAGCTCATGGGGTTGTGATAAGGACTCAAAAAGATAAGGAATTTATTAATAAAAATGATGTTACTGTTACATGTAATTATTAGTAACTACTATTAATTCAGTAAATCAAATTTTAACTCTTCAAATAATAAAACAAGCTTCTAATAATTGTTCCCAAAACAAACGGAGGCAATTTTTAAGATTTTATTTTTAAGTCAGTCCGTTAAATGCTGTGCACCCATAATACCAATTCTGCAACCAATGGCAGACATCCAGCGTAAGTCTTCTATGTACCTACAATGTCTAATTGAATCAATTACAAAGCTCATTCTTTCTTTCATTCAGAATTGTCCTAGCTTTACTAGCTCACAATCAGCTTTCTTTCGTGGCCATTGGGGACACTTAGTATCCATGCCACACTTTGAACCTTCTCTGTAAATTTCCCTATACTGTTTTATATTTAAGTTGTTCTCTCATGACTATATTCAATACCTTGAGAGCAAGTATATGTCACATATTTTTTCACAGCATCTGTAGAAACCTTTTCCTTTGTGAAACAAGGAATTGGAACTCATTTAAGACATTTTACCTTAAAATGGTATCAATGAGATTGTGCAAGTTAAATGTATAATACTACCATTCTATTTGTCTTCCCTAACCCCCTAAATTGAACAGTGTGATGGAGAGACAAAGCATTAAAATTAAAAAAAATCATCAAACATGACAATTTGATTTAAGAAATAACTTTCCTAGAAAAATTATTTATCCTCTCTGGGCCTCAGTTTTTTCATCTTTTATACAAGGAAATTGAACAGGTGACTTAGAAATATAATCTACATGGAGTGTTATTGAATAATGCTTGATTAAATTTGACAATGTTTGGAATGCATGCAAAATTTCAAGTAAATCTGCCCAGCATGTATTATAACCACATATAATGTCACCGGCCATCATCCCCACAATTTGAAGCAAAGAAAACATAAAGCGAAACATAGGTCTTACCCTGATCAAGATGGCAGTATAAGGCTAGTCCAGTCTCTGTCCCCCCCCATATAGAAGATTTGAATAACCAGCAAGAACTGGCAGAAGCACCTTTCTCAAATCTCCAGAAAACAATTAAAAGACTGCAGGAATAGGGTAGACTGAAATGAAGAAAAAGTCCACTTAAAAGCAGTAGCATCTCAGGTCACATTGGCTGGCCCCTTCCCCACCCCTAACCAGCTCGGCACTGCCTTGTCCATCTCTAATCCTGGCTCAGGAGGGAAGAGAAACACTCTATGCAGATACTGGAAGCACATATGTCTGGCCCAATCTGTCTGGTGGTGGTCTGAGGGAGTTACTGTCCCAGAACTTGCCCCACACGTAGAAGGTGGCTCAGTGAGCTCTCCTACAGAAGGTACTGAGAGAGCTGTCAAGTCAGCAACCCCTTGATTGCTGACTGTAGGTTATATAGTGCAGTATCTAGGACTGTGAGGAAGCTGTTTCCTTAGTAAGAGAAAATACTCAGAGTCATGTAAATGGGGGAATTGCTAGGGTGACTCATACATGGCTCAAAATAAGAGTCATTCATAGAAAGGAACATAGAGGCCCCAATGCTTTGGCTTGGAGCTATTTTCTGCATACTTTATATGGATAAACACTGAAGGAGAGAAGGCAAATAGGTCAATTTGCAAAGACTGGGAAAATGCTTTCTTTTCTTTTTTTTTTGGTTAGCTCCCAAGAAAAGCTGTGTCATAATACTAGCTAGATATAATAGCGCAAGAAACAAGATTCCTCCGAGTCTAAATTCCAAAATAATATATTAAGTTATAAAAAGATTACAAAGCATTCAAATATACAGGGAGCAATGACCGAATCAAAGGAGAAAATGAAAGTATTAGAAACCATCAATGAGAAGTACCAGACCTGGGACATACCAGGCAAAGACTTTTAAAAATATCCTAGATATGTTCACAATGCTGAATGAAATCAGGAAAATGATAGAGGAACCCAAAGAGAATATCAATAGAAAGATGGAAATTATGAAAAGTAACCAAACAAAGCTGAAGACTACTGTAACAGAAATTAAAAATAACCTACAGGGATTCAACAGCAGAACGGAGCTGGCAGAAGAATCAGTGAATTTGAAGATAATGCGATTGAAATCATCTGGTCTGAGAAGCAAAGGAAGAAAGAATGAAGAAAAATAAACAGAGCCTAAGGTAGAGTGTGGGACAATATCAGTGTACCAATATGCATATTGCAGGAGTCCCAGAAGAGGAAGAAAGAGAAAAAGGGGCAGAAAGAATATTCAAAGAAATAATAGCTAGAACTTCCCAAATTTAACAGAAGACGTGAAGATACACATCCGAGAAACTTAACTTACTTCAAACAGGATAAACCCACCCAAGCAGACCCATACTGCAGCATGTTATAATCAAATGGTTGAATACCACAGATGAAGAGAGAACTCTGAAAGTCTCAAGAGAGAAATCTGAAAGTGGCAAGACAGAACAAGGGGTTCTCAGTAAGATTAAGTGCTGATTTCTCATCGAAATCCACTGAGGTTTAAAAAAAAAAAAAGACAGTGGAGTGACATATTAAAGTGCTGAAGGCAAAACAAAACAAAACTATCAACCAAGAATTCTGTATCTGGCAAAACTGTCTTTCAAAAATTAAGGAAAAATTAAGACATTCCAAGATAGATAAAGCTTAGGGAGTTTGTCACTAGGAGCTCAAGTCTACAAGAAATACTAAAGGGAGTTCTGCAGGTTGAAAGGAAAGGACAATAGACAATAGATCAAAGCCGCATGAAGAAATAAAGGTCTCTAGTAAGGGTAATGACATGGGTAAATATAAATGCCACTACTATTGTATTTGTGCTTTGTAATTCCACTTTTTACCTCCTATAGGATCTAAAAGGCAAGTGCATAAATTGTAAGAATAAATCAGTGGTGTAGAATAAATCAGTGGTCTAGGACTCACTAATGTATAAACATGCATTTGTGACAAGAACTACAAGAAGTTGAGGGATGGAGGGGTACAGGAGCATACTGCAAATAATACTGAAGTTAAGTTATGAATCCATAACAAAATGAGATCGATATAGATTTAGGATGTTAAATTCATGCTGCATGGTTACTAAAAAGAAAAATATCAGGGAATATGAAAGCTCAGAGAGAAAGAAATGAGAGTACCGGTTGCCAGGGAAGGGGCTCACTGGGAAAGGGTAGGCCAGGGGCTCAATGGGAAAGGGTAGGCCATGCCCAATCAGTGTAGGGTTTCTGTTTGGGGAGATGGGAAATGGGTGAGGGTACTGCAATATAGTGACTGTGATTAATCCCATTGAATGGCATGCTTAGGAGAGTGGCTCAGATGGGAAAGTCTATGCTATATATATATAAACATAAACACACACACAGACGTATTTCCATAATAAAAAAAAGAAAGAGCAACTAAAGAGACAATGACAATTAAAGGCAATACATAACCCTAGATGGGAACTAACAAGGGAAAAGGCTCAAAAGGACATTATTGGGGCCTATGAAATATTAGAATGTAGACTGGAATCTTTATATCAATGTTAAATTTCTTGAACTTGATGACAGCACTTAGGTGGATACAGAAGTGAATACGCTTGTTTTTAAGAAATGTCCATGGCATTATTAAGGATTTAAGGAGCATGATGCATGCAACCTACACTCAAGTGTTCAGAAAATGGATTAATAGACAGATGGACAGGCAGATACACAGACAGAGGTACAGACAGACTTATAGAATGATGGAGAGAGAGCTAGAATGATTTGCTAAATGTGGCAAAATGTTAAAATTGGTGGATCTCTGGGTATCTGGGGGGTAGGGGGATCATGGGAGTTCTCTTTATGGGGTTTGAATTATTTTTGTCATTGTCCTGCAAGTTTGAAAGTATATCAGAATAAAAACTTTAAAAAAATGTATGGCACACTGTATATGCCCATGACTAGTTTTACTTTTAAGCATAGAATAATGTTGAAAAGATCTAAAACCTGAAAGTCATTTCTTTTTAGACTGTTTCTTTTTCCCCCTTCAGAGTTTCACTCTGAACATTTTTCTTTATGTTTCCATTTATCAGTTACTTAAGAACTCTGTGGAATGAAGTTAACTAATTGTCCATTAGATTCCATGGATCTTTCATCTATTTAAGGATGTCTTCTCGATGCAGTTCCTCTCATTAGACGGAGCTGTGAGCTTTGTTGTGCACTCAGATGGCTTCCTGGCTTCTGCAGCAATGGGCACTTAAGCTCCAGGAAGCCCTGTTTAGACAGGGTTGTTTTAATAGAGCAGTCCACATCCAACCTCTCACTCTTGTCTAAGTACCTGCTGGTGATGATCACTTTGCTTCCTGCTGCTCTAAGTGGAGTCATTAAAAGGAATGCAACTTTCAGCACGATTGGAAGAGGGTGGAAACTTCCTTCTTCACCAGAAGGTCAGCTCTACAAAATGTTTTACCTGTCCACCTCCATCGGTTTAATCATTATGTGGAAATCAGAGACTCCTTATCCTTAAAGAGCCCTGAGAGATCATTAAGTCTCTTTTTCTCTCAGCAACTGGACAAAAAACAGAATAAACAAATAATTACAATGTCAATGATTTTTTTTTCTTTCTTTTCTACAAGTGAGAAGAATATATTATTTCCCAGATACATATTTCAGTGTTAGATAGAATTTGTCTCTTCAGCTCCCTTTCACTATTTGTGCTGTGGTTACATACTGGACTATATTAAATTGTCAATTTGTGGTCATAGATATTAAACCATTAATAATATAAGAAATTTTATATTAGAGGAAAGTGAGACTAAGCAGTTGAAGTAAGGGTAGAAGACTGACCATTTTCTATGCCTATGAAACAGGTTAGTGATTAATAAGGAAAATAAACTCACTGATGAATAAGTAATTTAAGCTTTTTAATATTAGCTTTATATACTGGCTTTGAGTTAATCCTATAGGTGTTTATCAAGCAGTTACATGACTTGACCATGTTACTTCCCTTGGGACGTACCAAATAAGTGTCTGATAGGACATCTCCCCTCAGTTTTCTGAAATCTATTTGGGTAAAAGTAGACACGCTTATGCAATGTATAAATTTGTAATTATATATGAAACGCATAGAGTCAACTACAAACCACACACAAAAAAGTAAATTTAAAAGAATCAATTACAAAAATTGTGTAAGGCTTATATCTACAGCATCTAATTAAGATATTCATGAGGTTACTATTATTTAGGTTCACACCCTGATTTCTGAAGAAATACGGGAAAGAAATTAATTTTAGGTAAAAAACTGTCATGAACAAAAGCTGAACTAACTTCTTTAACTCAGGGAATCTAGTATGAGTACTCATCTGGGAAGAACTCCGCCTCTTCAGGCAGCTCCTGAAGGACTTTATCACTTTATTACCCACATGGTCTCCATGCCCATCTGTTTTATTTGTCCTTATTTCAATTATATATTTATAAAATAGCACCTCTACTTTCAACAGCCTCAGGGTACAAGTACCAATAAAATTCCCATTGATTAAAGTATTAAAATACATGAAAAGGAACAATAGCCAGCAGCAATAATGATTAAACACATAAGCATCAAACAAAACAAAATTGTATTAAAAACAACAGTCTCCTCAATCTATCTCTTAAAATGGAGCAGGCCAGCTTAGAATGTGCAAAAACTGGGAGAGTCATGAGTATACACAGTAACCCTGACTATAAAATATAGTAAAACCCTCATCACTAAGTTTCTGGGGGGTCACAGTATGCTTTTCCTTCACCTCTGTGTGCTTCTGTTTCTTTGATTGTCAAATGGGAAGGCTACTGCTCATCATAGAATAGTCCTGTCTCCTAGGGACACTGTAAAGAAAAGCAGATGAGAAATTTAAAATGAATTAAAAGGTGGAGCCACAATACAAATATTCATTGTTCGAACATTAATCCCCAACAGTTGCCTTACTCTGATAATGGAATCTGTAGTTTAAAGATAAATTCTGTGGTTGCAGATGTTAAATACCATAAATGTAGAAAAATAAACAGAAGTTTAGTTAGCATTTTTTAAAGCGGCCTTGTAAAATCTATTTAGCAACAACTCATCTTCAAAATTCTTTTCACATCTAAATACATTAGCAGATGACAGAATCAGAAGTGAAATGACCCTTCCTTCCATAATACATTACAAACTTTACCTGGGACATTTCTAGAACCCTTTGTTGAAACTGAGTCACACCAATTGTGTGTTAAGATTTCAAAAGCCATGAGTGTGTGTCTGTACAACCACTTACCTATCTAGACTGGGAAACAGCACTCTGCAAGATGAACCTCCCTACCACAGAGAACCTAAGCCTTATGTTCTTTGATGCCATAATTTCCAAGATAAACTCTATAAAACTATCATTTATTGTGCAATTCACAAAGTCAGTTTCAAACACTTAATAGACATTTATGTACACAAACCCACACACATAGGATCTACTTTACTGTCTTCCCTGGATGACTTGTCCTCGTGTCTATTTCCTTAAAAAGGGTGGGCACCACTGAATCTTGTCCTCATTGCTAAGAGATGTTGGGGGAATAATTCAGCAGAATTCAGACCAATTAAACATTCAACACAACCACAATAATGGCAATAATGGCAATAATGGACAGGCATGTCTTCTTTCCCACCTTTCATTGTGTTCTTTGGATATTACTTAACTTCCTACTCTCAGGTAAAGACTACGTTGTTGTGTTCGCTTCGGCAGCACATACACTAAAATTGGAATGATACAGAGAAGATTAGCATGGCCCCTGTGCAAGGATGACATGCAAATTCATGAAGCGTTCCACATTCTTAAAAAAAAAAAAAAAAAAGACTGCATTGTTATGCCAGTCAATATGACAATAGAGAAAGCAGTCCCAGGATGCCCTTCTTATGTAACTTCCAACCAATAACTGACTTATTGTTGCCTTTTTACAAACTATCAAAGAATAAAACCAATACAATTTTTGAATTGAACAATGAAAAAGTGTCCAGTGACCTTTTGGCATACACAATCTTTCCAGTTCTATAGATACTATAATGCTAAGGCAGACAAAGGAAATATAGTAAAGAGCATAGGGATTAATGATCCATGTGTCATTTCATCATGGAGCTATGGGCTGAGCTCTCCTTCTTGAAGGGACACAGGAGAGGAGCTAGCTGGCGGGCCACTCGCAACCACTGAGCAAAGCAAGTGTAGGATGTCATAAGAATGACCTACATAGTGACGCCATTATCAATGCAGACAGATGTCTACTGATACTTAAGTTATACATTCTGGTTAAAACGAATAAATTTCTATCTAATTCTAAGACCTGGACTGAATCTGGTAGCAGCAAGACTATATATGGTAAAAATTTCCTTAGACATTTGGCAGATCTCTGTAACTTTGAGCGCAGTTACAGCAGGAGCACAGGGATGTGCTGCTGTAAGGAGAGAGGGCAAACAACTATGAATTTAAAGCCGAACCTATTCCATACCTTTCCTGGGCAGAGGGTCATACTATACTGGTTGGATCTCTTCCAATTCTAAAGGAAGTTTAAGAATTTGTGTTCAAACAGTGTATGCAGAATACTTATATGCACATGAAAAGAGTTGTACTTTATGTGAGATAAAAAATATTGTGAAGTATTTTGTCCTCAATAGTGGAGCTCTTAGGGAGTGACAATATAGCCTAGAAAGAACTCAAGGAGGAGAAGAATGAGTCAGAAATATCTTAAATCTGAGACATATTTATAAATTTGTGGCAAGAGAACATAGGTCCTGTTTCAGTTTACAAAAGCTGTTGGAATGCAATAAACCAGAAAAGGAATGGCATTTAAAAATAGAATTTATAAAGTTGCAAGTTTGCAATTCCAAGGCTATAAAAATGTCCAAATTAAGGCACCAGCAAGAGGTCACTTTCATTCAAGAAAGGCTGATGCTGTCCAGAACACCTCTGTCAGTTGGGAAGACATGTGGCAGGCATGTGCTGAGGTCTTTGGCTTCTGGATACCTCTGTCAGCTGGGAAGGCACATGGCGATGTCTGCAAGCTTTCTCTCCAAGCTTCTCATTTCATAAGACTTCCCTGGGGGCATTTTCTTTCTTCATCTCCAAATGTCTTTGCCTGTGTCAGCTCTTAAGCTTTCTCCAAAATGGTTCCCTCTTAAGGGACTCTAGTAAGTGACCCACCTTGAATGGGTGGTCACATCTCCATGGAAACAACTTAATAAAAAAGATCCTACCCAGTAATACTGAATCAGGATTAAAGAAAATGGCTTTTCTGGAGTATAAAAAACTCTCAAACCAGCACAGGACCTAATAATAATTCATAGGGTATTAAGAAAAATGGCACCTCAAGTTATTTAATTCCCACTTCAGATGTCATAAAATAAAAGGCCACACTGAGGAGATGGGAGGAGAACTAGACACTACAGGGGACAGCAAGATACCTAGGGCTGCTAGCCAAAAAGCAGACCTCATAGAAACTGCCTGTAGAGATATAACAACCCCTACATTTTGTACAATGAGGTGTCCGCATCCAGAATATGCTGTGAAACAGGTGAAAGAGCAATGACGTAAAAAATACAATGTTATTCCATCCTATTTGTTTCCTTAAGAAGATAAACCATAAGCAGCCCAATCAATCACTCCACAAGTGCATTGACAATGATGATAATATCTGCCCTTCCTCATAATGCTCTGCCTTGCCCAGTCCTTGGCAAACTGAGACAACTTAAAGCAAAATGTAAAAATGACCATATGTTTCTATATCAAGTCCAGCCTCACATATGAATTTTTCTGAGCACATACACATTTGTCCCTATTTCTCTGTATTTTACTTAAGATATGCAGTATTCTAGCTATTCACTTGTCTTAATCCCTCAAACTAATCACAGAATATGACCGATAATCAGCATCGAGTTAAAAATTATAATTTTACATATAAAAGTTTGTATTGCCAGCATTTCCACAAATGTGAAACCACACTGTCTCCAAGCAAACTAATTTGGCATGTCAGTATGTAGAGGAAGGGGTGAAGTGTGTGTTTGTGTGTGTGTATATCTCAGTGGTTTGGGAATCCTTTAATAAATATATTGTTTAGAAAGCAATGGCTTGTTCCTCTACTGCAAAGATGTAGGTTTGGTTTTTTCAGCAATGCTTTAATAGGTATGTGTCAGGGTTGGGGGGAAGTCTGCTCTTCCTAATGAAATATGCAGCACTGAACAAATCTAAGAAACTTTGGAGAAGATTCTACGTTCTTTGACAGCCCAAATGTGATAAGTACATCAAGATTTAGTGTCCCTTTATTAGTTTCTCATGGAGAGAATGCCACAGCTGCCAAACCTGAATCATTACCCTCATTTTTCCTGATATAATCAGTATGAAAATGGTGACTACCTGGATATTGCCTTAGTATGAGCTTTTCTACTAAATAAGGTGAGATCAACATTACTGTATCGCTCACTGATTAGAGGACTGATGAATGCTTTTTCTTTTATTTTCATTCCCTGTTTGAAGACAATGCATATGCCACTGAATTACTAGGTTGGGTACCTGCTTCTTTATCAGATTATTTCTACTATGTTTGCCAGGAGTTTGGGGAACACAGAGAACTCTGGGAAAGTTTAATTACTGCCAGAATCTGCCCCTTCATCTCTCTCTTATTTTCCATAACTGCCGACTAAAACAAATGCCCTACAGCTGTGTAGTACATTTATTTCATTACATTGAACAATGGCCTGGTCCAAAACAGAATTGGGCCAGCAGCTTTAAATACAGACACTTCACATTTCCTACTGAAACATTTTTGAAGAAGACTGAAAAGCACTGAAAACTCACCACCCCCCAAAATCCAACTGACAGAAAATCTTTTGCTGTTATCTGAAAAGATTTGGCATTAAGTATAAAGACAATTGCACCGGGTTGAGAAAATAATATGTGGCTCTCCTGTTCACTTCCCTAAGAGGGACAATCTGTTCCACTGCAAATGATATGGGAAAAACTTAATGCCTCTTCCAGAGACTCAGGCAATGAAACATGCAGAGTGCAAAGCAGGTTTTTGTACATTGCAGGGGCACATTTTTTCAAATGGACAGATTCCTGACCTCTCCCAAGCCACAATATGATTTTTCTCTTGTGCTTATTTCAATATTGTATTTACTTAAAAAAGAAAATGAGACATAGGACAAGAAGTATGGGTAAAGTTCCTGGGAAGGAAGTACCATACTAGGAATAGTTCCCACAAATAAGGAAGTGAAAGTTTTTCTCAAATTCGAACATCTTATGACAATGAGTAACATAAATCTAATTCTAATTGAAGCTCAAAGAGAGTCAAAATTCACTACCTTATACCAGGGTTTAGCAAACTATGGCTTGTGGCTATCTGTTTTTATCAACAAAATTTTAATGGAACACAGTTATATCTATTCCTTATAAACCACCCATTACTGTATTTATACCACAACAGGTGAGGTAAGCAACTGTGACAGAGACTGACCCTCAAAACATATTTGCTAACTTCCCACCTTATATAAGTAAATTATCTAGAGTTGATTCTAGATTCAGGAACTTTTGCAACCTAGGCCTTAAAAGTGTTCTTTCTCTCTCTCTCTCTCCCTTTCTCCCTCCCTCCATTTCTCTACACTTTATTCCAAAATATTAGATTCACTCTTTCAAATTGGTGACAAAGAAGTTCATCAACAGTTTAAGGTATGCACTATCATGACTGCAACTCTTGAGAAAGCAAGCACCTTTCTAAACAGTTGGAGTAGATGTCCATGGAGACCTTTGGCCTGAGTGACTCATGTTCCCATCCTTGACCTATTTACTAAGCCCAGTGAGACGATGCAGTGAGACTGGGCAGGTCTGGGTCACATATCCTTCTGGAGGATCATGCTCAGGGTGAGATTAACTCAAGCTCCAGATATTGAACATGACTGTTAGTGTTTTATGGGAGGGCAAACGATCAAGGAGAAGAGGAGCAGATAAAATATATTCACTACAATGTGGATGGAGAGGAAAGGAAGAGTGTTTGTGGTGAAAGATGCTTAAGTTTATAGATTTGCTTCCTTTGCAAAGGTTTATAATAGTAGGCCATGTGTTTAAGTTTCTTGAACCATAGATACTGGAGTTGAATGGACATCTGGACACGTGATGCTAGGAATTAGTTCAACTGGACTTCCTGCTAATACCCTAAAAATGTTTAAGTCACCCCCAAAATGGACAACATGAGATAAAAATATTTTCCCATATTCTATCTATTGACTTTTACAATCTGGATTTTTTTCTGATCTCATACAGTCATGCAAAAACATAATTGTTGAGACCTGATCATTTTTCACTCCCTGTTTTTGGTATATATATATATAAAAACCTGAGAAGACAGTAAAAAATCAACAATATGACTCTAGACAAATTCCCAGAGAATGTATTCTGAATTTTGGTGGTTTAAAGGCAATAAAGTGACCTGTAAAGGAGACAGACATCCATTCTGAAGCCACAAAGTAGGAGCATATCTTTGATTTACTAAAATCATCAGAAAAAAATTTATAGATCTGTACACCATCATAAAAACATGCTACATGAAAAAATTAAATAGAGAAAAAAGCCACAACAGACAGAATGGACTAAAATGGAGACAGAATTATGGAAGGAAATGGGTAAGTACAAAGATGAGAACTATGAATGAAAAGGAGATCATTGACATAAGACCATTTAATACAGAGCTTAAGAGAAGAAGTTTTGGAGTTTAATAAACCTCACTTCTTTTCCAGGCTTTGATGCTAGCTATTTAACTTGACAAATCTTCACTAAATTAATACACAAATAGTAACTAATTCATCATTTTAACAGCAACAATTAAATAAAATTGTATATATATAATATGCATAATGTAGCAAAGAAACAAGTATAAGAAATAGAAATAAATCATAAATGGAGCAAGAATATAGTCACAGAATCAAATACAACAATTAGGAAAACAAGCATGAGTTAACAAATGTAAAGATGCCAACTATCAAACTGGGGTAAAATAATAAAGCTAAGGGAAGCATGTTTCTATAAAGGGATGACAGAATAGATAAAAATAAAGTACAGGTATTATATGCACAGGGCAATGCTAATGAAGGTAAGAACAGAGTGACAATATTATTTTTAGACAAAATAAAATCCAAAGCAAGTGCTATGCTATTGAGTGCAATGGAAAGAATTCACATTCTGTGCGTGCGTGTGTGTGTTTAGCTTCTAAACATAATCATTGTACATTTTTATGTACCAAGTCATTTCTCAATGAAATAGTACTGAAACTCACAGTATTTATGATGCCTCAGGCATATTTCTATCAGCATTAAACATATAAAGTGGGCATGACAAATATTCAGTGTTGATATAGATAATTTAATACAGTAATTTAAAAGATTAAAAAGTTTCCAATCATGATGAAGTAATAAGTACTGGACTTAACTGCCCACTGTAAACAACTGGATAACTGGACTAAATATATGAAACAACTTTCTTTTTTTTTTTTTTTCCTGCATGGGCAGGCATCAGGAATTGAACCTAGGTCTCCGGCACCACAGGTGAGAACTCTGCCACTGCACCACCATCGCCCACCCTGAAACAACTATATTTAGCTATTAGACTACAGACAACGCAGAAATCTGACCTTGAGTTGAGGGAAATGAAAAAAGTAAGCTCTAAATTCACCCAACTTTCTCTGAGGAGAAACCTTCCACACTATGGCAGAACTGACACAATTTCTGAATGGAGGGAAAAATCACACTGAGCCTCGTGATTCTGCTGAGGGGAGGAGATGGAATCCAGGGAGACTGAGGCAGCCAGAAGTTGGGTAGTGGGCTGTGGGAAAGAAAGACCTGCTCGGAAAAAGGACTCCACAAATCAGCAGGAAGTATCCTTGAGTCTTTACCTAGTACTAGGTTATGGATGAGAAGAGTCAAATTCCAAAAAACTGATCAAAGAATGTCCAGGGATGATACTTGTACTGAAAGGATGGATGCTTTCAACATAAGACTGAACAGGGCAAGGACGTCTAACTTGCCTTCTAGTCCGCATCATATTTGAATACTAATATGAGTACTAATCTGTGCTGTAAGACAAGTATACCCACCAAAATGGAATATTAACAAAAAAGGATGATTTCATAACAGAACAAATAGTAACAGAACTAAAGGGAGAAAGAGCCATGCTCATAACTTGTGGTTACAGAAGATTTGAAGAATATTAGAAAAAATTTTCACTAAACTGACAATTATTCAACACTTCAATGAGCAATTCAAAATGGTATTCTCTTTTAGTGCACATGGAATAGTCACCAAAATAGACCAAATACTGAGTTATAAAAGAAATTTAAACCCTTTTCAAGATCATGCAATCATATAAAATACATTCTGTTGATAAAAATAATTGGAAATTAAGCAACACTGTTCAAAATAACCATTTTAAAATGAAACAAAATTATAATGAAAGAAGAATAGTTTAATATGAAAAACAAATGCAACATATAATTTGAAAGATATGCCTCAAGCACTTAGTAAAATTTATAGTTTAAGTGCTTTGATTGGAACAGAATAAAAGTTTATACTCAGTATTCTAACCTTCCAACTTGGGAATCTAGAAAGAGTAAAAGGGCAGCACAAAACTAAACCCAAACTAAAGTTTTTTAAAAACGTAAATAAAATGCAAATTCAAAATAGAAAACGAGCAACAATCAACAAAAGTGAAAATGATTCTTAGAAAATATGAAAATGTATAAAATCCAGGAATAACAATGAGAAAAAAAGAAGAAAAACAAAAACTTCCAGGTTTAGGAATGAGGGTGGGGCCATTACTAAAAAATCTGTTAAGGACATTATAAGAAAATAATATTCCAAACCAATAAACTTAATGACACATTATTCTCAGCAAAAGATTTGCAACCAAATCTTTCTTTCTAAAACTTAATTGATTTTTTACAAAGGTGCCAAAACAGATTATGAAAAAGAAAAGTTTTTCACATGATGATGGCACAATCAAATAGTTTTATGAAAAAAATGAGCTTCAATTCCTCACCTGATAGCATACGCAACAATTTGAAACTGATCAGAGATGGTCCTAAACAAAAAAACTAAAGCTATAAAGCTTCTCAAACAAAATATAGAAGAATATATAGGAGAACATGATTGCAAATCTGAGTTAGAGATATATTAGATTTAAAAAAATCAGTAAGCATGAAAGGGAAAACATGATACATTGGAATTCATCAAAATTGAACATATCTGGTGCCCTAAATAAATCACTAAGTAAATGAAAATATAAGCCACAAATGGGGAGAAATTATTTCCCTTCACATATCTGACAATGGACTTTCATTAGACTGTATCAGTAATTCCTCAACTCAATAATAACAAGACAAAAATCCACAACACTTTTGATCTTCAAAAAAGAACACAAAATGACCAAAGGCATATTTAAAGATGGTTAGTAATCAGAAAATAGCAAAATCAACCTGAGATACTACTTAATACGCACTAGAATTAATAAATCCTACAATGATAGTGCTGAAGGTTCTTTAGGAAATGGAGCATTGGAACTTCATAATTTGTTGGTGGGAGTTTGAGATGTAGCAAACACTTTGTATATGAGTACTGACCTCTGCAAAAGAGAGGAAAATATATGTCTTGAAAAGGACTTTATTCATACTGAATTCCAAGCCAGAAATAACCCAAATGCCCATCAATAGAAGAATGAGTAAAGCAAAATTATGGTAAGTCCAAATGAGGAATATTCTTCAAAAATAAAATTTTAAAAAAGAAAATAATAATGAACTGCAGATTAATACAAGTATGAATTTTTAGCTTTATGTTGAGTGAAAGAAGTTAGACATTAAAGAATATTCCCATTTACTAAATGGAGCTTTAGTAAAGATAAAACTAATGTACACTGATATAAATCAGAAACGGGATGGGAGTTGCCTAGAAAAGTGCTTGAGGAAACATCTGAATTAATGGAAATTTCTCTTTCTTCACCTGGTTGATGATTACAGATATTTATGCATTTGTCAAAACTGAGCATATTGTGCACTTAGAATCTGTTCATTTAATTTGCTATAATAATCATTAAACAAACAAATGCATAAATGAATGAAAAATAAGTTTAAAAATCACTATAGAACATTCTAGGCAAGTGCATGTTAACTGCTTTGCTCAAATTGCAGGCATATCACTACTAGTTATAATCTTGGACAAATTACCTAACCTTTCTTTACCTCAATTTTCTCAGCATCTCTAAATGGGGCACCTGGCTGATTGAAAATATATCAAACGTATACATCAGAATTTAGAATATACATATAGTAAGAAAAAAATACATAGTAATTATTAATAATTATTAAATCACTTTTTAAACAAAACTGGAATGTAAACATTGATCAAAATGAACAGGGTTTGGACAAGGTACATTTCTAGATTCACGTGCTTCATTATTATATATACAGAAAAGTATTGAAATATACCTATGTCAAGTACTTTGGAAAATAGTAGATGAGCAAAAGAGAATCAATCCATGAGGAGAAAAGATAATAAAGAATATGTAGAGTTAAAAAATGAGTATATAAACTAAATTTTAAAATGTCATTAAAAATAAAAATGCACAAAAGTTTGACAGTTTAATGAGAGAACAAAAATAAACTTAGATATGAAACTTTAAAAGGTTCTACAAAACTGGGTATATATTTTAAAATATATTTACTAAAAATTTGATAAGCTTCTGGAAATATACAAATAACTGGGAAAATATAAGTTACTAGAGAAAATATAAAAAGTGAATAATAAAAGACTCCGCAAAGGAAGTTAACTAATTTATGATAGATTTATCTTTTTAAGAGTCAATATAGTTTTGCCATTGAGTAACTTCAAACTCTCAAATAATAAATAATTTCTATAAGACATAATTTGTTTGAACACATATAAAAGCTGAAAAACCAATCTGGTTAATTTTTTAAACTCAGATGACTCTGATAACAATCATGCCCATCTCTAATTTTATGTGTGTGCACATTTAAAAGTTTAAATAAAATATTTAATGAATAATTTTAACAATGCAAGAATCAAATCATTCTAAAGAAATAATCTTTAGAATAATCTCATCCCATGATTGCTAGGCAATTTAATATATAATCTCTAATGCAATCATGAGAAAATCTGTTAAGCATATTGACTAAAACAAACCATTATGAAGAAAGATTTTTTAAATGTTATTGAAATTAGTAAAAATAATTAATGCGAAAATGATTAAGAATAACTGACAATAGCATTCTCCAAAATGCAATAAAATTAATAAATTATTAAAGACTTTATAGTAACCATGAAGCATTAGAAGTCTCAATAAATTTAGAACCACCATTATTGTGTAAACTTCTTTGAGAAGCTCTGGCCAATTTGATAAGACATGAAATAATATTAAGTACAGAAATTAATCAACAGAAGGTGATAAATTATCATCATTGCAGATACTATTTCTAAATTATATATACAATCAAAGATGCAGAAATAATCTTAGAATTAATAATATAACTTAATGAAGTCTAAAAATAAAGTGAACATGCTATCTGTGTACCATAAATAACCATTAAAAAACATTATTTCAAGCAGTTTGGTGAAGCAGATTTATCACAAAATATTTAATGTGATGTATAATAAATATATGAGTCTTCCCAAATTAATGTATAGATATTGCAATAAATTATATGATCAATGCTATTTGATTAGTTAGTTATTTAAGCCAATTGAGCATGCATGGTAGTGGTAAGTGCAGGGTTATTCTTGATAAATTGATTTTAAACTTGTACAAAATAAATATCAAAATAAGTATTTTTAAAGACTTACAATGAAGGTAAATATTGCCTGTCAATATTCTAGATAGTAAACATTTTAGATGTTGTTATTTTAGAAAAGAAATGACACTCATTAATACAAATTTATATATAACAGATTTTGTTTGTTTTTCTGAAAGCAACATGTGCAGGTGTGTATGTGTGTGTGTAAGATACAATCAAAGTAACATTCTCTATAACTCACAAACAGAATAAAAAAACTAAGAATTTGGGGGGGGAAATCAAGTTAGAGTCTTCCCTTATAATAAATCAGAAAATAAATTTTTGCTAAATTAAAGATTTAAATATATCACAAATTTACATGCAAAATAAACACTTGAGGGATAACAGATAAAACTCATTTTAAGATTGATACAAAGCAATAATAAAAATATCCTATAGTAAATATTAACACCAACCCAAATACTAAAATCAACCACAAATTTTGTAAAACTGTACAAAATAATTAAAATACAGATGAAAATCTTTGGATTTATTTTGAATACATTTGAGAAAAGGTCAGTATGTGCTAAGAAACTGTGGGAAATAGTAAGAAAAAAACAAGTTAAGAGAAGAAAAATTAGTAAATGGCATAGATATTTTCCTAAGAAAAAAAGAGTAACTGTAATAACATGAGAATATTTGCCATCACTAGTAATCATATTATATTGAAATTATATACTTTTTATCATATTAGGAATGTAACAGTGAATACAAAGCAGAACACTTTTTCATCCTCTACTAATAAGAAGAGTAAACTCACTCAGGAAATCCATTTGTCAAGATGAATTAGGATCTTTAAAAATGAACATCTTTTAAACTGGTGGTTTCTTAACATGATTTTATAAAAGTAATAATCAGACACACTGACAAGGATTAATATATATAAGGATAGCTTATTTTGAATTTATAATAATAGAAAAAGTAAACAAATGATATTTAAGTGGTTGAATAAATTAATCAATATTATTGAATAGTCCATCCAAACCATGTGTTTAAAGACCATTTATGGACATAAAACATGGTCCCAACACATTATGTGAAATCAGTACAGGAAAATGTAACTATATTAGGTTCTATCATATGAAATTGTGATTATTTGGCTGCTTTTGACCTTAAAGTATTAATATCATAATATTTAATTTAAGGGCAGTAGGATTTTATAGATTCACGCTGAAATCCCAAAATGTTTAGAATCCTTACCTCTGGATAGAGAAAGTGAAATGAAATAATTTAATATATTAAAAGTATTTGTATGTTATAATAATTTAAAGATACTGTTTCAAAAATGGATTCATTTAAAAAATGACACCTATACACTGAGTCTTTCACCTCTCTCTCTCCTACATGCACATATACACAAACACAAGTACTCAAATGGGAAACTAAATAGAAGTTATATATTCCAATAATTTACTAGGGAAGATAAAGCATTCACATGCAGCACATAAGAGTGATAATATGAACCTTACATATCTTCACATCAGAATTAGAAATATAGATTATATAATTTGTTTGCATGTTGTAGGAGAGACATCCTCATGGATAGATATTATTGAAACTGGTACTTGAACTTTCCTCTGCTGAATATGGTTTGGGCAAGTGGAGAGTACAAAGACTTTGTAACAAGTATTTAGTTAGTTTCTTAAGAAACTATTTGAGATAATGTGGATACCTCAATAAAATCCATTTCCTAGTTTACTTGGTTTGCTGGGAGTAGGTCAGCAGAATCATGTTTTACCCTAAAAGATGGCATAGAAATGGTGGGTCCTTCAATAAGTTACACAAAATGCAATCTCAAACAAACCTCCAGAACCAGTCAGCCAAGAAATGCTGAGATGCACTTTGCACCAAAAAATAGCAGCTGTCTTAAAAGCAGTTTCTTATTGATTAGAGAGTAGGGTAAGCCATTTTTAAGGCTTATTCCCTGGAAGTTTCATCACATGGATTGTCATCATGAAAACGTTTGTAGCTTGTCCTAGAAAAGATACCTATAACAATGGAAAAGCATTAGGATTAAGAATCCAGAGACTTGCTTTCTTTCAATCCCATATCAACAATAAAACTTATTTTATGACACCTATGGGATCTCCCTAGGTAGATTTCCTGCCTATCACTGAAATTCCACCTGTATGTTAAGGACTGCAAAAGCTGCATCTCCATCATGAGTGAGTTCTTGAATCATCAGGAACAGAATCTATTTGACATATTCTTAATGATCTCTAATAAACATAAATTTATGCTCAAAAGATAGCTCTTGATTTATACTACAGATAGGCCTCCCCACACAAATTGTTCCCATCTCAGTAAATATGCATTACACCATTGCTCAAGACGGAAATCTAAATGTTATCCTTCCCCCACAATCAATCCATCAGGAAAGCCTGTCAATTTTGCTTCTAAAACGCATTATAAATGAATCCATTTCTCTCCATCTTTACCACTACTGTAGCAATCTGTCATACCTTCCCTAAACAACTACATATGTCTCCAACTGGTCTCCCTTTTTATCATACCCAATTCCATTTTCCATATACCATCCAGACTGATCTATTAAAAATGAAAAGGAGATCATGTGATCTTTTTAAAAAACATACAATAGCTTTCCATTGTACTTGGGATAAAATCTAAACACCTAATTCTTGGCTTACAAAATTCTTCAAATATTCTTATCTCATCTTCACTTTCTCCTCATGGCCACACTCTAGCACACTTCATTTTACTCTATTCCTTGAATTAGTCAGACTGTTTCCCATGTAGGATAGATGATATTAGGGTTCACCGATACCCAGTTCTCCACTCACTCTATGCATATGAAATTTCATTTCTAAATGTCCCCCTCCTCACTACAACTGGGTAGGATGCTTAAGATCTTGCCAAAAAAAAAAAAATGTAAGCAGAAATAACACATGTCATTTCCAGGCTAAGGTAAGGAGAAGTCCTTATGTGATTCTCTAGTGTCTTTTTCCTTGCTTTGCCTTCCATAAAGGCCTGTGTTGGAGACAGAGAAACCAAAATACTGTGGAAACTTTGCAAGTGAAGCGAAGCTTGAGTTCATGAGTGACTTGATGAAACAGAACCCCTTCCAACACAGTTGGAAGAATTACATTGAAATAAAACCATTTATATATGAAACAATGCTAAAACTTAGCCTTTCCCGGCTAGTATATCACATTTACTTCTTCCAATAAGCTATTCTCCTTGCTTAAATTTTTACCCCCTTATCCATCCATACCTCACTTGTCATTTAGAATTTATTTTAAATGACATCTCATCAGAAATGCCTACTATGCGAATGCCATCAAAATTTGCTCTGCCTACCCAGCCTTCTAGACAACCACAGTACAGCACCCTTTTTAAAAGTACCTATAACTACTATGTTTTCTAATTCATTTATTTCTTTGTCTACATTTTTCTCCCCCTACTTCCAATAAGATGACCTTGACTTTCCTTCTTCTGCTTTAACCCTAGGACTCTTATTGTAGCCTGGTACATTGATCAATAAATCTTTCCTGGAAGTTTTGTCAATTTAGTGATTTCTATGCTTATTTTGGGTTAAAAAATCCTACTTTATTATTCTATTTGTGTGGTATCAAAGTAAAAAATAGAGTCAAAAGGTTCTAATTACTTTCAGTAAAAAGAATCAGTTCGACTAGGTTCTAAGGTTTATATAGAATTATATTTAGGGCATATGGAAGAATTACAATAGTATCTTCATGTGGATGACTTAAACATCATTTTTCACAGAAGGAAAGTGTATTCTCCCAGAGGTGCTTACATAAGTAACACAGTATAATCATTTTGATATTTGAATAACAATATAAAAATAGCTTCTTACAAGCCCCAGCAAGCATCCCCATAAATAAAGCCATATTATGCATGTAGCTTATGTGCATGATGCCTGAAGGTACCTTAAAGGGGTACTACAAAAAGCATGACATTGTTGAAAGCATTCTAATCCTGAAAGCATTCAAGGCAAACATCTGAGATAAAGATCGCTTGAGCTATGTTTGTCTGCCTTATGGTGTTAATTAAACGCCAATATTTTTTTACCTCTTGAGAAGCACAGAATTAGATTCATATTCTCCTCTGAGGAAGACAAGATCATAAAGTATGCCTGTCACATGGTATAAGACCTCCCGTCCTCATGTGAAATCCCCAGGAGGTATTTTCTCTTTACATATTTCTCAATTGTTAAGAGCTGTATATATTTTATCAGCATGGTAAGTCTTGCAATTTCATAAAACTTGAAATTGAAGTAGTTAGGGTCAGATATCATTTAACATCATTTTTGCCTAATATCAAATCTCAATCTATATTTTTGCATATTTCACGTCAATAAAACTGTCTACTTGTCAAGTGTATTCTATGAATCTATAAAATCAACTAGGTGATATGGATGGTAGAAAACAATTTACGTTTTAAAGAACCTTTAAAATTATGAAATTAAATCCAATTGCTTAACACCATAGAAGCCGAATAAAAACCAGAATATATTGACAGAATACCCTGGAGCCAAGAACAGCTTTAGAAATGGATTTAAGAATAATTAGAGTTTACAGGGAATTTACATGCAAAGAATTCTAGGGGAGGAGACATCAAACAACAATATGTAAAAAAACGCCAATTTCATAAAAGGTGACTTGATTAAGTACACCAAAATAAGTGGAATGTTGCATTCTTGTATTAAAGGAACAATGTCAAAAAGTGATCGATTAGACTTTTGCTTCCAGCCAAGATGGGGAAACAGCTACCAGATTATACTTTCACCTGAAACAAACACACCAACACAAAACCTACATGTACACACACAAAACTTGACAAAATTTATGTAACGATGGTTTTCAGGACACTGATAGCAGGTAAAAAAATGACACAAATTCCTGAGAGACAAGAAAAAATGAAATAAACCCTATAATTTCCTCAGATTACTGCCTCCAAAGTCCTAGGCTGCAGTTCAGGGAGGTAGAATCCAGGCAAAATCAGACAGATTAATCTGGGCAAATTAATCAGAAGGATCTCACCTCCATATGGGGAACAATTATTCCTGAATTAAACACAGCTCGGGTCCCACTTAATAAATTTTAAGAGTAAAGGCCAAAAGAATGAAACAGATCCCAAGTAACTTATCTACATCCTAGAAAAAAAGCTCAAAAATATTTAAATAATTAAAAAATATCAATCACCAAAAAAGGTAAAATTCTCAATGTCTGACATCCAATTAAAAATTATCAGACAAGCAAAAACAAACAAACAAACAAGAAGAAATCATGAAACAGGATGAAAAGAAAAAGTAATCAATCAAAACTGTCCCAAACTAAAACAGATATTTGAATTAGCAAAGACAACAAAACAGTTAATGTAGCTGTCTTGCACATGATCAAAAGTTAAATTGAGATATGTGAAATACATTGGGAAGGATGAAAATCAAACTTCTAGAGATGAAAACTACAATGGCTAAAATGAAAAGCATCTGGAAAAACTTAATGAAAGATTAGCTATTGCAGATAAAAGGATTAAAACAATGTAAGATATTTCCATAAAAATTCTCTAAAATTCCTATGAAAGGAAAAAAGAGTTCAAAAAAAAAAAAAATGAATGGGGCATGAAGGAGCTGTGGACCAACTTCAGCAGCCTACGTTACCTGTACGGAAATCCAGAAAGCAGAAGACAGAGGGAAACACTGTAAAAAATAATGACCTTTTTTTTCAGTAGTTAATGAAAATCATAAATTCATAGATTCATAAGGAACAAAATAACATGAAGAAACTGCCCCAAGGAATATGATAATCAAATTGTTCAAAATTAGTATAAAAGGGAAAATCTTAAATGTGGTAACAGGAAAAGACTAGTTACACACAGAACAGCAAGATAAGGATGACAGAGACTATGTTGTCAAAAACAATGCACCCAGCAACACAACAGAACACAATCTTTAAAGTACTGGAGGGGACAGGTTCGCAGGGGGTAAGGGGAGGGATGTCAACCTACAATTCTACAGCCAATGAAACTTTTATTTAAAACTGAAGGCAAAGTGAAGACTCAGAAATAATGCATCACAGCAGACCTCATTATTAAAAATGCAAAAGCCCTTCCACAAGAAGAGAAATGATCCCAGAGAGAGAAATGGATCTAGCCAAAGGAATGCAGAGCACCACAAATTGTAACTATATTGGGGGGGGGGGGGGCGAGGTCTTAGTTTTCTATCATTGTTAGGAAAAATACCAAATGATGGCATGACTTAAACCATGGGAATTTTTTGGGGGGAGTGTGTGGTCTGGGAATCAAACCCAGGTCTCCCATGTGAAAGGTGAGCATTATACCACTGAACCACAAACCATGGGAATTTATCGGCTCATAGCTTTTATTTCCATACCCTTAACCTGTTTTTCACTGAGGAAACATTCAAAATTTCATTATACTCCAATTTAGCATTTTTAATGGGTCATGCTTTTGCCGTCATATGTAAAAATGCTTTGCCAAGCCCAAGAATGCAGACTATCTCCAATGTTGTCCTGAAAAAAACATTTACAACTTTTCATTGGTATTAAGTTTATATGGACTTAATTTGTATAGTAGGGGTAAGTAATGTACTGGGGTGGGTCTTTTGTTTGTTTTTCATATGCATATTCAATTATTTTTAGCACTGTTTATGAAATTACTATCCTTTCTCTGTTGAATGGCATACATTTTGTCAAAAATCATTCAACTATATTTGTGTGGGTCCATTTCTGGATTCTATATTATGATTCATTGGTTTCTGTGTCTTCACTCATCAGTACAATTATTTATTATTATTATAACTTTATAGTAAATCTTGAAATAAAGTAGTATGAGTCCTCTAACTTTAATCATCCTCAAAATTGCTTTTAAATATTCTAATTCATTCAGCTTTCCAGTAAATTTTAGAATCAGCTTATCAATATCTAAAAATAAATCAAAACAACAAAAAGCTTGCTAGGATATTGCTTGCCATTGGGTAAGATGTATATATCAAGTTGGTGAGCATTGTCATTTTAACAATAGTAAGTTTTCCAATATATGAATATAGTATATTTTCTCATTTTTTAGGTGTTCTTTGATAATGTTTTCTGTTTTATATTTTTCCACATATTGACCCCATATATATTTTGCTAGATGTATACTATGTATTTCTATTTTTGATGATAATGTAAAGGATATTTTTTAAAATATTACTTTCTAATCATTCATCACTACTATGTATAGAGAGAAAATTGACTTATGTGTCAACATTGATATAAGGGGATTTTTAACTTTTTAGTTAAAATTTTAACTAAAATAGTTTAAATTTTAACTATGACTTAAAGGGTTACTTAGTTTTTAAAATTTTCAAATATTTGGTATTGTCCAACTATCTTTTTGTAGTTAACTTCTAGTTAATTTCCACTATAGTCTGTTAACATACTTTGTAGAACTTCTATTATTTTAAATCTTTATAATGTGTCTTATAACTCGGAATATGGTCTAACTTAAATAATGTTCACTGGACAATTGCAAACAAAGTGTATTCTGCTGTTAATGGGTGAAATGTTTTACTACTGTCATTAAGTCTAGTTGATTGATGGTTTTCAGGTCTTCTACGTAATTACTGACTTTCTGTCACCTTGTTCTGTCAAGTACTAAGTCAGGATGTTTGAAGTTTCCAACTATAATTTTGGATTTATCTATTTCTCCTTTTAGTTTTATCAGTTTTTACCTCATGCATTTTGAAGCTCTATTGTTAGATATATATATACCTGAAATATTGTCATGCCTGTTTGGAGAATAGATCCCTTTATAATTATGTAAGGTCCCTCTTTAAGCCTGATAAACTTCCTTTTTCTGAATTCTGCTGTATATGATATTAATATAGATTCTTTTTTTGGTTAGGAATTCCTGTATATCTTTTGTCATACTTTTATTTTCAACTCACCTATGTCATTATATTTAAAGTGTATTTCTTAAAGACGGCGTAGGTCTTGCTTTTTAGTCCAATCTGACAATCTCTGCCTTTTAACCGTTGTAGTCAAGCCATTCACATTTAACATAATCATTGATATGGTGAGATTAAAATATGCTACCTTATTAGATGTTTCTATCTTCTCTTAGGTTATTTGAGGACTTTAATGATTCCATTTCTTTCTTCTCTGTTGACTTTTGTTTATATGAAATTCACATAACATGAAATCAGCCATTTTAAAGTATATAATTCTGTGGCATTTTGTATATTCACAATGTTGTGCAACCATCACAGTTATCTAGTTCCAAATTTTTTTTCATCATTCCAAAAGAAAACCCTGTACTCTTTACATAGTCACTCTCCATCCCTCTCCCAACAGTGCCTAGAAATTGCTAAGTGGCCTTATGTCTCTTTTGATTTACCTATTCTGGATTTTTTTATGTAAAAGAGATCATATAATATGTGACCTCTTGCATCTGGCTTCTTTCACAAAGCATACTATTTTTGAGACCAACCACTCTGAAGCATTTATTAAAGCTTCATTTTTTATGGCTTAATAATATTCCATAGTTTATGTATACAATACAATTTGCTTATCAGTTCATCTACTGATGGACATTTCAGTTGTTTCCTCTTTTTGACTACGTGAATAGTGCTGCTATGAATATTTGTGTTTATCTGAGTACCAGTTTTACATTCTTTTAGGAATATGTCTAGGAGTAGAATTGCTGAGTCATGTGGAAATTCTATCTTTAACATTTTGAGGAAACATTAAACTGTTTTCTACAACAGGTGCACCATTTGATATTCCCATCAGCAATGTGCGAGGGTACAAATTTCTCCACATCCTTGCTGATACTTGTGATTTTTCCATCTTTTAGTTTAATTTTTTTTATTAGAGCATTGGTAGGTTTGCATAAAATATAGAGTTCCCATAAACCATGCTATTATTAACACCTTACATTAGTGTGGTACATGTACTCATGAAAGAATGCTTTTATTATTGTTCTATTAACTATAATCTATCATTTACAATATGATTTGTTTTTAAATAATAGCCATCCTAGTGGGAGTGCTGTAGTATCTAATAATTTTCATCTGCATTTCCCTGATGACTAATTATGTCATGCATCTTTCCATGTGCTTAATGGCCATTAGTATATCTTCCTTGGAGAAATGTCTTTTCAGATGCTTTACCCATTTTAGTACATGGGCTATCTTTCTGTTCTTTCATTGCAAGAGTTCTCAATATATTTTGAATACTAGACTCTTAAATATATGATTTAAAAATATTTAATCCCATTCTGTAGGTTATCACTTTTCTCAATAATGATATTTGATGCACAAAGGTTTTGAATTTTGATGAAGTTCAATTTTCTACTTTCATTGTTTTATTCATTCTTTTGGTGTCCTATCTACAAATCCATTGCCATAAAGGTGGATAGAAAACATTCTGTATTAGTATAACCTATGCCAGGGGAGAAAGACTTGGCTCAATAATCTGGCTCCCATTTTTAATTCTTCATCATGCTCATTAGAAACAACAGGGATATTATCAAGTTGCTTGAGAACCAAATTCTTTATAATTATATGCAAGAGTGACAGAATGGAAGTTTCCTGAGGGAAGGGATTTTGATTGACTTGAGCATGTCATTATAGCTTGTGGTAGAACAGTGCTTGGCACATATGACCATGAGATGAACTATGTACTGACATGGCCAGAGGCCATGTGAATATGTTGCAACCTGCTGCCATTTGTAGCTTTGTGTTCTTTGATGAGTGCAATAATACCAAACTCACTGAAATGTGGAAAATGTTAATAGAAGTAATGAACATAAAGAGGTCAGTACAGGTTCTGGCACAAGGTAAGTATAATTATTTTTCAATTAAAAAAAAGTTCAAGTGTTAGTTATATGTTTTAAACTCCAAGCTTCTTTATCGTTGCATTCTTACTTCAGTTTAATGAGAAGTGCATCTCAAAACCATTGGCCCTTGCTTATACAGATGACTAAACAAGCATTTATTAAATTTCTGCATGCAAGGAGCTGTCCTAAAACTACATGATGTTGTAACTTCCTTCTCAGTAAAAATCAAGCATAAGTTCTAAATCTGAAGAGGATAAACATTCTTAGTATAGGCGAAATGAGGGCTTCTCCAGCTCATGAGAATGTTATCCTTGTTAGCCTGACCCAATTAAATCACATGTTTTGAAGAACTTACAGGAAATAAAAGTGACGTCATGCTAGGACATTCTATAACCATTAGGAACTATTAAGATTAATATTGGAGACACACAATCTCAAGAGGTCAGAGAAAGTAAAATAATTCAGTTCAAAGTCTCAGTGGCTCTGTGCAAATTCAGCCTGAGTTTAGAAATTTTTCATATTTCTTGCTGCATTTGACATCATGTAGCCCTAGCCTTCTGGCCTTCTCCTTACGATCTTATAAGGAAGCAAGATTTTATACTATGCCCTGGTGAAATTCCATTTCAAAATGTTGGCATCAGAGAGGATGGAGCTGCTACATGACTCTCTTCTCCTTAAAACATATTATCCCCTAATGGGTATATCCTCATCTTCCCACACTTCCCGAGGAGAAAACAGTCCATGGCATTTTAGAAATATGTGCTGTAAATTGGCAGGCACAACACCCTAAAAGACTATAAAATAAACATGAATCCCCTTTGAAAAAAACTTTATATTTTCATCACATCCCCTGTAAGCTAACACACTGCACTGTTTACAGTCTTCCACTACAATATATTTTGAAACGATTACCTTCTTCTGAGTCATTTGTGTCATAATGCTCTCCATAGGTACCCATAAAATGAAAATGTAAGCCGTTTTTATTGGCCACACTACATCTTAATTGAAAATATTAAAGGGGATTGCTCTCCTACTGATTTTTTTCCTCCATTTAATTGGCTAATCATATGATATTTTTAATGGAATAATCGTGAAAGAAAATATGAATCTAATTTAAATTCAAACTGGATTTAGGATATTTAAGAGATTAGCCCAGAGTAGCAGAGGGTACATGAGGCAATAAACATCTGTTCATTCCTGACCACTAGCATTGGTGTTTATGAGCTTGGGGGATATTTATTTTCAAGAGACATGATTCTGTACATTTGAGCTTCAGCTGTTTTACTGCTGTGTTTTAGTGAAAAAATTTTAAATTTATCAGAAGATTTTTGTCCATTTTTTTTGCCTCTTTCTTTGCACATATATCAAAATGCAATTCTGATAAATGAGAAATTGTCCCAGGGAATCACTATACCCTACTGAGAGGAAGAATTCAGCCATTTATTTATTATTGGCAACACTATAGTGCAAACAGATGAACCAAACCATGTAAAAGCAACTGGGCATGTCTTTGTGTAAGTCTGTCAAGGCCTTACTGATGGAAAATTAACTTTTTCATTCATGCATTCATTCAAGTGCTTTTGAGCATCTACCATTGTGTCAATATAGTATAAACCACTAGAAGCTTAACAAAAACAAGTCCCAATAACCTCAAAGGACTTGCAGTCTAGTAAGGCAGATGAGACGACTATTGTGAAACCTAAAAGAACATCTCTGGGGTATTTTGTATTCAGGATAACAATATAAGGAATGACATACAACTCCATAATAGCACTCACTAAATGAATCATACGAGCAATAATTGATAGGCAAATTCAGAGAATAGAGTCATAACATAGTGGCCTCATATAGCCAAGAAAATGTTCAGTATAGAATATGTGCTTTGACTTCTAAGGATGTAAAATCTCCTGGGAGTTTCATAAAATTAATTCAAACAGATGCTATAAGGTGTATATAAATCCCCCTGGCTGGCTATTGAATAGTAGGAGGAGATGAAGCTGAAATTTCTAAGACTGCTTGAACCGGTGAGAAGGGAAGAGCCCACATAAGCAGCAATAACACATAGGTTTCTGTCCTCTGTCTGAGTCAACTTGAAGTCATTGCAGATTTTCCCTGAGTATTTCTAAGAATCTAAAGGTAACATCTTACATATGTTCATAATCACTACTCTGTCAGTCATTAAAAACTCTTTCTGGGCAAGGTTGTTTCTTCTCTAAATCTTGCTACTCTCTCTTCAACTTCTAGAGTCTCATTTTTGGTACTTCTACAGCAACACTAGCCATTGTGCCCTCAGACACCACTCTTCTAGACACCACAATCTCCCAGGATGCTTCAGAGCTCACTACTGGTGAGACCACAGAAGTCTAAGGTATCCAAGCTTCACCTTTATCTGTGTAAGGTGGGACTCACCGTTCTCCAATTTGAATTATACTCTCTTAAAGAAATCTTTAAAATATGCAATTTATATTCCAAAGCCCCTAAATAATTTCAACAAAACCACTCATTTTAGGGTTTTGAGTATATGTGCCTATAGCTATCTAACCTGCAACAAAGGTCCCTTGCCTCCCGAGCTGCGTGGCTGACTCAATTCAAAAAAGCAGAGCGATGTGGAGCTCCACAATGGAGCAGACAGAGCTGCTAAAGCCATGGATCTTAGCTAACCTGATCTACATCTTGCACAAGCTCTTTGCCGCACTGAGATCAATGTGGAAGATGTGCAGGCCATCATGGAAGTGTACAGCAGCGTCCAGGCCAAGTGGGCAGTTCATGCCAAGTTTGATTAATGCACATATACTCAAAATGTTGTGGATCAAAGAAATGGAAAATTTAATATGATGGCTATTTGTTGGGATGAAGGACATGGCAACGGTATTCATGATCACACCAACTACCACTGCTTTATGAAGATGCTGCAGGGAAATCTAAAGGAGACACTGTTTGCCTGGCCTGATAAAAAAATCCAATGAGATGATCAAGAACTCTGAAAGAATCTTGAGGGAGAATCAGCATGCCCACATCAATGATTCTGTTGGGTTACATTGGGTAGAGAATATCAACCATGTGGGACCTCCTGTGAGCCTTCACATGTATAGGCCACCTTTTGATACATGCCACACCTTTGATCAAAGAACACGACATGAAAACAAGGTTACCATGACATTCCATAGCAAATTTAGAATCAGCACTTCATTTACAAATTCAGGTTTATTGAAGAACAACTAAGGAGTACGAAAACCTCTGAAGCTTTATTTTAAGGTCTGCTGAATATTTTGTTATGGAGAGAGAATCCTCCCACCATTTGCTGTCCAGTAATACCCTTAAATAAGCCAATATATAGATCTACTCTAAGACAGATGGTAGTTGTAAAGCATTAAATGAACAAATAGTGTCCTAAGCTACCACTGCAGAAGAAAAGTCTCAATAAAGAAAAGTCTTCACGATTTTAAAGGTCAAATCAAGCTCTCTCTTGGTTCTGTCCTCTAATGCCTTTGGAACCGTACTTGGAATGTCATAAGGGTTTTTATAGCTTTTGGAATATCTTCGATATCTGAACTGCAGTTAGCAATAAGTAAAAACAAGAAACTACAGACATCAAATGCCTGCCTTACTACCTGGAGGAATAATTAATTGTACATGTCTTTAATATACTCTTAATGTTTGAAGGGATTTTTTTAAATCTGTGGATTTTATTTTTTCAAATTCATTTTCTATAAGTAATAGGTTATTTCTATTGAGACACTTAAGACATTTTGCTATTTGGTAATGAAATGCAGGGTAGGAGATCTGGAAAGTACATATATCCAAACATATAACAAGCCAAATCATAAACTCATGTCTAATATTCCAATAGTCACAGCCAAAGACTTTGTACTGCTACCCAAACTGCCAAATAATTTTAATAAAACTATATTTGAACAACAATACAAAAAGAACTTATTGAGTGAGAGATCAAAGTTAGCTTGAGTGAATCGTGAGGTAGAAATGTGTAAGCAAGTATGGTCTGTGACCTCATAATATTGTTTCTGTTCTTGTATATCTTGTGCCTGTAATTTAATGCCCTCTATATAACCAAGGCTTTAGAAAAGGTAGAGATTATAAATATCCTAACATGGGAACTCACATTTTATATTTACTCTTGGATTTTACTATCAGTAACCTCCATTGACAATGTCGGTAACAGGACTGGACGTTAGGAGTTATAATTTTCATATTTTAAGAGTTTGCAAGCATGCATTTTCCTTCTTTAGGCCTTGGTTTCTTCATAAATAACATGAAGATTATTGAACCTGGTAATCATGAACATATTTTACTCTAACATTATGTAGTGCTCTGATTCTCTTTGCTTATTTCCAAGGGTTGGCCAAAAACCAGTTCTACAAGGGTATATTTTTTCCCCACAAAAACTATGTAAAAGACTAGGGCAGGAAATTTCTTGATCAATCAAATCTCTGTGATCCTTTTTTTTCCTTTATGTTGTATGTTTATGTTCTTGTTGGCATACAGTTACTTATGGCAGATTTTGGGTTGCTTTGTAATTGAACCATCTTTTGAAGTACTTTCCTGATTTCTTATAATTCTGCTTTCTGCTTGCTGATGCTGAAGCAAAATTGACACCTCCCTTAACTTTCTAATATTCATGTTGGCCCTTTTTTTGTTTGTTTTTTTTCTTTGTTTTCTTTTTTTATTTTGGCCTTTATCATTGTTTCTGTACTCCATAATTAGCAGTTGATACTTACTCCATCATTAGCAGTTGATACTTTCTGGAGACTACCTAAACTTTGGTGCTCGTACTCAAGGCTGATGTACAATTTGCATTTGGCCTGTTTAAAAGTTGTCTGGATATAATACCCATGTTTCAAAAACCCCTACTATCAAGATCATCACTGCAGGAGAATAGTACATTCTGTTTATTTACTCTTGTGAATTTTAAAATTTAATTTTCAGAGCATTATGAAGATAATATGAAATACTACTTGTAAAGCCTCCTGGTGACTCTTAAATCACACACACACACAAACCAGAGCTCCCAAACTGGCTTTTTCTTGTCAGCCCATGTAATTAAAGCTACCCTACCATTTTCAGCATGGTATAAATTTATACATTAGGGGAAATTGAGTATCCTTCCTTCTTTGTACAACCTTTGTTTAGCACAAATTGACCTGAAAATAGAAGACACACTCAGATTTCCAGACCTAAGAGAGGGTAAGAATTTAAAGAGAGTAGCTCTTCTACCATCAAACGCATGTGATTATAAGGCAGAATCCAAAAGACTGCCCTTTCAATTAGCTTTATCTTCCTCTAGCCCATAACTCAACATCTGACTGGGTATGTTGCAGGGCATCGTGAAAGTCATTTTTTTTTTTTAACTTAAGCTTAGTTATTATTTTGAAAAATCTTTTCTTATATATTTCTGTGGAGTCATTTAGTTCAAATATGGAGTGGAATATTGGAATGACTGCACTTTTTAGTCACACTCTTTATTCTTTTGTTTCCCAATATATTTCCTTGGTTCTTCACCTCATGTGGAGATGACAATAGCTAAAGTTGAAAAATACATCAGAGGCCCAAAGAAAGAAGAATAAAGGAAAGATAAGGGGGTCAAGATCAGGACCGAGGGTCTCTCTAATATGGAAGTGCTATATTAATGAAGGAGAGTCAAAGATTGCAGAATAGTATCTGAGTTATAGAAAGAGAACAAGTAGATTTTAATAAGGCTACAGACCAGAGAAAAGGGACATTTAAGAAGGAGATGAGACAAGAGTGTCAAAGGCTATCGAAATGGTGAATAAGCTAAAGACCACAAAAGGACAGTAAATTCAGGAACTTGAAGGAAATTGATTCTAAGTGGTATTATGGAAAGATATGGCAATATTTCCTTGAATTATTTTCCCTTAACCCCTACATTGCAATGTCTTAGATATATCCAGAGTTTATAACCACCTGTTGAAAAGAAAATTTAATAGTTTCAGTATATCAATTCAATACAATGTTTCTCTTTTCAGGGTACAATGGAGAAATGGCACAAATGGATGATAAATTAATTCT